>NC_057798.1:183054219-183354750 GCF_018294505.1 Triticum aestivum | reverse complement strand
ACCGTTGAGTCTGCAGAGCCCAAGGGAAAAAGGCTTAGGTAGGCAAATGGTAAAACCAAGGTTCGGCCTTGCTGGAGGAGTTTTATTCAAAGCGAACTATCAAGGGGGTCCCATAAATCACCCAACCGCGTAAGGAACACAAAATCCGGGAACATAACACCGGTATGACGGAAACTAGGGCGGTAAGAGTGGAACAAAACACCAGGCATAAGGCCGAGTCTTCCACCCTTTACCAAGTATATAGATGCATTAATTAAATAAGAGATATTGTGATATCCCAACATAACCCTGTCCACCATGGAGCAATCTTCAACTTCACCTGCAACAAACAACGCTATAAGAGGGGCTGAGCAAAGCGGTAACATAGCCAAGAAACGGTTTGCTAGGAAGGGTGAAAAGGTTAGAGGCTGACATGGCAATATGGGAGGAATGGTAAACAAGTGATAGGTAGCGCAGCATAGCGATAGAACAAAGCAACTAGCAAGCAAAGATAGAAGTGATATCAAGGGTAATGGTCATCTTGCCTGAAATCCCGCAAGGAAGAAGAACGAGTCCATGAAGAAGACAAACAGACGTAGTCGAACGAATCCTCACAACTCCGGAACGAAACCAAAGCTAACGAGAGAAGAAAACCGGAAAGAAGCAAACAATATGGTAAACACACAATCATAAACATGTCATGATGCACAAACAAGTATGATGCATGTCCGGTTTAATGAGGCATGGCATGGCAAAGTGCAACAAACAATACTACAAGTTAAGTGGAGCTCAATATGCAACGAGTTGCATATTCACGAAACACCACATTCAAGTTATTTAGTTCGCTCTCGTTTATGTACCCAACATTATTAAATGTTATTAAACATGGCAAGGGGTGAAGCATGAGCAAACCACCTATCTAGGCAAGTTTAAATGAGGCCGGAAACAACAAACAACAATTCCGGAAAATCCCCATATGTCATTTAGCAATTTAAAGCAAACACAATTTTAAACATTTTAAATGTTGTTATCATGATGCAGATGACATAATCAAGGTTTATGCAATTTTTATGAAAACGCTAACATGAGCAAGATATGAAACATTTGTCGCCATGGAGGAAGGAAAAAGGTGCCACGGCGGTGAAACGGAAATGGTGCCATGGCAACATTCTGGTCCTGGTAACTCACGGAGATACCGGTGCAAAAGGAAGTGAGCGTGAGCGAGTCATGCAAGGATGGTGGGGTGCTCCCGAATTTCGGGTTCCCACGGGACGGCGGCATGGGAAACGAGGAACGTGCAAAGACCTCTCTCGGACACGGTGCAAACACGAGCATCTCATACAACACATAAGCATTCATTCACGGGCGGTCGTCTCGGGGTTATACCTTCGAAAAGCGTGCATTTTCAGGGTGGAACGAGTTCGTGGTGGAAGTAGTGGTACTCATTTCGTAGATGAACTTGACAGATTCGAATCCCTTCGGGGTTGTCGTGGTACTTGCGGTCTCGGCGACGGTAGTCGTTCACGTTTCTTAGTCGTACATGTGGACGGTAGAGGTACTGGCGATCTTGGCGATGGTAGTTGTACACGTTTTTCGTAGATGTCCGGGGTCATCGGTAGAGGTACACACGTTGTCGGGGTACTTGTCGGTCCGGCCTTGGTGTAGATGTACATGGCAAACGTAGTGGTACTAAGCGCCGATCGTTGAGGGATATGCCGAAATCCACAGAGCCAGTGTGCTTGTTCAGGCGTCGGTCTTGCTGGAGGGGTACTTGGCGAATCCGCATAGTCGCACATAGGTCATAGTGGTACTTGGCCAAATCCACAGGGTGGTCTTGGCATGAAGCGAACAACGGTACAGGAAGGCAAAGGCATGGCTGAAGGTGAGATTGCAGCGGCCTTCGGCGCAAAGGTGGTTGTAGCCACGAAAGGCCGTTGGAGAGGAAGCATGGGCGCGAGGAGGGCCATGGCGGGAACGGGGCAAGGTGGTGGTGGATGCGGGCGAGCGGAGGCGCATCCTCCTCCCTGCTCGAACGAAGCAGAGGCGGGGCAGGGGGCTTGGACATGTAGAGGCGCTGGAGGTGACGGGCTCCTGGTCGAGCAGAGGGCTCGGGCGTGGAACTTGAGGTGACGAAGACGAAGGGGAATGCGGCGAGGCGGATGGCAGCGGCTTGCTCGCCGGCATGGCTGGGCGCGGGGACGGCAGGGGCGTGGTTGCGGGGCTCGTGCAGCGCCATGGGAAGCAGGGCAGGGGCGACGATGGATCTGGTCCAGCGGTGAGTGAGGACTTAGAGGCGGGGCGACGAGCTCGCTGCCCGCAGCGTCGTGAGGGAAGGAGAAGGACAGCTGGGACAGGGTGGTGGGGCCGACCAGATTGGAGCTTGAGGCGGCGGCGCTGTGTAGGTCCGGCCGACGCCATGGACGACACGGCTGCTGCTAGCGATGGGGTTGAGGAGGCCGGGCGAGGCAAATACGACGGGGAGGCGAGGGACCGAGAGGAGCGTAGTGGCTGGCTGATGGAGAAGGGCGCGAGGCGCGCGTGGCCATGGGGATTGGGTCCCTCTCCTGTGTGCGCGAGGTGAGAGACGAGTGGAGGGGAAAAAGGGATCGAGCCGAGGTTCTTCCTGGCGGCACAAGCGAGGGGAACGAGGAGGAGATGGGATCGAGCAATGCTCTCCCCTGCGGCTAGGGTTAGAGGGGGTAGCTGGGCCTTAGAGGTTAGATGGGCTGGCCTGGGCTGCGGATGGGCCTAGATGGCATGATGACATGATGCAATGCAAATGATGCTAAGAAGAATGCAACAAACAAATACATCGCACGGCGAAACTCGGAATAGCTGGAAGTCTTCTGGAGCGTCGGGCTCGGGGCGTTACACCCCTCTGGTACTTATTTGCTACAATATATATTAAATATTTCAGAAAAAAATCCTTGGGAAGTTTCAGCTCACTTGGAGTTGTGCAGAATAGGTAGCTTGACGTAGCTTTTTCAGGTCCATATTTCCAGCTACCAGAATTATCCCCCTTTGTGTATACCTTGCATATTATGAGAGAAAAGGCATTAGAATTACTCCAAAAAGCGTTATTATATAATAAAACAACATAAATAACAGTAGGAAAATATGATGCAAAATGGACGTATCAACTCCCCCAAGCTTAGACCTCGCTTGTCCTCAAGCGAAAACCAAAACCAAAAAACATGTCCACATGCGAGAGAGAGGTGTCGATAAAAAGAAAAATATGGACATAGCAGCATCATGTGACTTATTATAACAGCAATAAACTTTAACATAGTACTTTTATCACAGAACTTTTATCACAGACTTCTTATGAACAAGTGACAATTCATCACAACATCGATGTATAAAGCATAAACTCTATTGGAAACCAACAAACTATGTTCTCAGTCAACTTTGCAACTTCAATTCATCCTCTTTTTAGGTAGGGTCACATATCAGAGCCTTTATGCAAGTCCACATACTCAACCATCATTTGTTATTTAATGATTGCTAGCGCTCACCACGTACACATGAGCAAAACGTTTCGACCGGACACATAGAAAGATAGGGGCTTATAGTTTCGCCTCCCAACGCACTCACCTGAAGGGTGATGTCAACAATAATAATTCATGCTACCCATATTCAACTGGATATATGTGCCTAGATCTTTCCTCACCACATGATGCTTGCCAAAGGATAAAAATAAAAGGAATAGAGAGAAATTTTTTGACTCTTGCATGAAATAAAATACATGAAAGTAAAAGATAGGCCCTTCGCAGAGGGAAGCAGACGTTGCCATGCGCTTTTTCTTTGTATGCTCAACCCCTTAGTGCAAGAGAATGTCACATTATATTGCCCCTTGTGATGGCAACCTTTATTATGCAGTCTGTCGCTTTTATTCTTCACCATTACAAGTTGGTACAATGCTCAACTTTCCCTTACACTAAATGATCTCACACTTTTAGAAGCAATTTTTATTGCCCTTTTTGCACCGATGACAACTTACTTGAAGGATCTTACTCAATCCATAGGTAGGTATGGTGGAATCTCAAACAAGATTTGGGTTTAAGGGTTTTGGATGCACAAGTAGTATCTCTACTTAGTGCGGAGTTTTTGGCTAGCAAAGATAGGGGCAAGCACCACATGTTGAAGGATCTATGACAATATAACTTCTATGTGAATATGAATCACATAAATCATTAAGTTGTCTTCCTTGTCCAACGTCAACAATTTTGACATATAATATTTTGATGGGTGTTCACAATCATAAAAGATTTCTAGGATAGTATATTTATATGTGAATCTTCTCTTCCCTTATTAATTCTTTCATGAGTTGCATCATTGACCAATGCTATGTTTGTCAATCTATAATAAATTTTTCTACTTATACTTTTCCTTGTGTAATGTCATCACTTACCATAAGATTAGCATATGATCCTTTTCTTTTATTTCCTTCCTTTTTATTGAAACAAGAGAGTAAAGAAAGCAAAACTCAAACTAAACTTTATTATATATCTTGCACATGATTACAAAGATTGATCACTAAGCAAACTCACAAAAAGAAAGGATAGAACTAAACTTTTATTCATCTAAAAGCAAGAGATAATCATGAATCAAACTAAGAAAGTAAAGGCAAAGGATAGTGGAGATGATACGATATCGGGGCGCCGCCCCCAAGCTTGGTGAAAGCCAAGGGGAGTGCCCATACCTGATACTCAGTTTTCTTTTGGTGGTGAAGAAGAAGGTGGTGGTGATGAAGTAGAAGGTTTCTTGTCCTCAGGTTTCCACAACAGAGGCTCACCATCATAAGAGGAGGAGTGAGTCTCCTGGATCCTGCAACTGGCAGACAAACTCATACCTTTAAACCTTGCCTCATATTCAAAGACTTGGCTTTGAAGGTCATGGATCTGGCTATGGAGGAAGTTGATTTGCTTGTTGAGGGAGAAGATGATGTCTTTTATGGACTTGCCGTCCACCTTGAGATCACGGGTGTAGTCTGCGATCATGAGGTGATTGGCACTAAATCCACGTTCCACCATCCCCTTGCACTTGAAGATGTCCTGCTCCACAGCTTCAAGCCTGGACTCCACGGATCCAGTCCCCTTGGGTCCTTACACATCACGGATGTGCATCACCCCATCACGCATCTGGATAGCTTGAGGGTGTTGCATCACCTCCCGCAGATATGGGTTGATGACGTTGTCGAAGAACTTGTCCTTGGAGGAGCTTGAAGTGGCCATGGTGGATTGGATCTGACAGAAAATAGAAAGAAAAGAAAACAGGAGATTTCTCCACAATACGGAGGTCAACAGGTTCAGGATGTATAAAAAGATTTTTTATCTTGGGGAACAAGCAGAACGGAAGAAAAACGGAGTCCGGAAAGTACCGGAGGTGGGCACAACCCACCTGGGCGCGCCTGGCATGCCAGGTGCACCCTGGTGTATCATGCACACTAGGGTCACTTTCCTGGAAGTTTCTTATTTTCCTAATTTTCTAAATATTCAAAAACTGACAAAAATATTTTTGCGGATTTTTCGGAGTCTGTTTACTTACCGTATCACGTACCTCCCTTTTTTTCACGATTCTGAAGTGTTCCGGAAGGTTTCCTTTATGTGTTCTTCTGGTGTCAAAGTTTGGATAATATTACTTTCAACATTAATGGGCGTACCTGAGATATAGTGTTTTATTCGTTGCCCATTGACCACCTTCCGGTTAGTACCTTTGGCATTATTTATTTTGATAGCTCCGGACCGATAAACCTCCTTGATGACATAGGGTCCTTCCGATAAACCTACTTATTTGCTCCAATATTTATTAAATATTCCATAAAAATCCTTGCGAAGTTTCAGCTCATTTGGAGTTGTGCAGAATAGGTAGCTTGACGTAGCTTTTTCAAGTCCAGAGTTCCAGCTGCCAGAATTCTCCCCCTTGATAGAGAAGGCATTAGAATTACTCCAAAAAGCACTATTATACAATAAAACAACATAAATAATAGTAGGAAAATATGATGCAAAATGGATGTATCAAATTTTTATACAACAAAAGAGAAATATTGGAGCCAAGAACCACCGAAGGGTGGCCCCTGGGGGAGCATAATCCACCAGGGCTCCCCCCTCCAGGCGCACCCAAGTGGGTTGTGCCCACCTGGTGGCCCCGCAGACCCTGACTCCGACGCTATACAATCCTATTTTTGGAGACAAAAAATCAGGGAGAAAGAACTATTGCATTTCACAAGACGACACCATCGCCGCCTCCTGTTCTTCATCGGGAGGCCATATCTGGAGTCCATTTGGGGCTCCAGGGAGGGGGGGGGGGTCTTTGATCTTCGTCATCGCCAACCCTTCTCCGTCGCCAATTCCATGATGCTCCCCACCAGGAGTGAGTAATTCCTTTGTAGGCTCGCTAGTCGGTGAAGAGTTGGATGAGATTCATCATGTAATCGAGTTAGTTTTGTTAGGGCTTGATTCCTAGTATCCATTGTGTTCTAAGATTGATGTTGCTATGACTTTGCCGTGCTTAATGCTTGTCACTTTGGGCCCGGGTGCCATGATTTCATATCTGAATTGTTTATGTTTTCACCATTTCTATGTTCTAGATCTGATCTTGCAAGTTATATGCACCTGCTACGTGTTATTTCCACAAACCCTGGAATGACAATATTCGGGATACTTTTCGGTGATGACCATAGTTTGAGGAGTTCATGTATTCACTATGTGTTAATGCTTTGTTCCGGTTCTCTATTAAAAGGAGGCCTTAATATCCCTTAGTTTCTCTATGGACCCCACTGCCATGGGAGGGTAGGACAAAATATGTCATGCAAGTTCTTTCCATAAGCATGTATGACTATTTACAGAATACATGCCTACATTATATTTATGAACTGGAGCTAGTTTTGTATCGCCCTAGGTTATGGCTGTTATACGATGAATTTCAGCCAACGAATCCACCAATCCAATGCCTATGAATTTCCTATATATTGATCTTGCTAAGTTACTACTACTGCTGTTACTCTTACACTGCTACAAAATCATTGCTATCACGGTTACCGTTACTATTACTGTTACCACTGCTATCAAAACTACCATATTACTGTGCTACTAATCATATTTCCACAGATAATTAATCTCTAGGTGTGGTTGAATTGACAACTCAGCTGCTAATACTTGCAAATATTCTTTGGCTCCCCTTGTGTCGAATCTATAAATTTGGGTTGAATACTCTATCCTCGAAAACTGTTGCGATCCCCTATACTTGTGGGTTATTAGTTGGCGTTGCCTGGAGATACACTTCACAAAAGACTTGGAATTGACAGAGATTTGTGCTTGAATTTGGGCCAAGATCTATTGGCAATATGCCCTAGAGGCAATAATAAATTGCTTATTATCATATTTCCCATTCATGATAAATTTTTATTATTCATGCTAGGATTGTATTGACTGGAAACTTAAATACATGTGTGAATACATAAATTACACCATGTCCCTAGTAAGCCTCTACTAGACTAGCTCGTTGATCAAAGATGGTTAAGGTTTCCTAACCATGGACATGAGTTGTCATTTGTAATGGGATCACATCATTAGGAGAATGATGTGATGGATAGATCCAACCGTGAGCTTAGCATCAGATCGTTTAATTATTTGCTATAGCTTTCTTCATGTCAAGTATATGTTCCTTCGACCATGAGATCATGCCACTCCCGGATACCGGAGGAATGCCGTATGTGCTATCAAACATCACTTCATAACTGGGCGATCATAAAGGTGCTCAACAGGTATATCCGAAGGTGTCTGTTGCGTTGCATGGATGGAGACTGGGATTTGTCGCTCTGTGTGACGGAAAGATATCTCTGGGCCCTCTCGGTAATACAACATCATAAGAACCTTCATGTGACTAATGAGTTTGGTCACGGGATCTTGTATTATGGAATGAGTAAATAGACTTGTCGGTAACGAGATTGAACCAGGTACGGAGATACCAACGATCGATTCTCGGGCAAGTAACATATCGCTGACAAAGGGAATTACATACGTGATTGACTGAATCCTTGACATTGTGGTTCAACCAATAAAGATCTTCGTTGAATATGTAGGAATCAATATGGGCATCCAGGTCCCGCTATTGGTTATTGACCGGAGAGGAGTCTCAGTCGTGTCTGCATGTTTCGAACCCGTAGGATCACACGCTCAACGTTCGGTAGCGCTAGGGTAGTATTGAGATATGTATAGTGGAAAGTCTGAAGGTTCTTCGGAGTCCCATATGGGATCCAGAACATCACGAGGAGCTCCAGAATGGTCAGGAGGTAAAGATTCATATATGGAAAGTTGTTTTCACGGTTCCAGAAAAAGTTTGGGTTTTCGGTATTGTATCAGGAACGTTCTAGAAGGTTTTGGAGTGGGGCCCACCTGCATGGGGGACCCACATGAACGTGGGTAGTGGGGAAAGTACTCAAACCCCTGGTCTAGATGCACCAAGATCCTCCCTTAAAAGGGATAGTATCATATCCCGAAGGGATAAGATCAAGATCCCTAAAAAGGGGGATAGCGATCGGTGGGGAAGGAAAGGAGCGATTTCCTTCCTTCCCCTTTGGGCAAAGACCCTAGAGGCAATCCACCAGACCCCTCCACGCCTATATAAAGGTGGGGAGGCATTGGGGGCAGCAACCCTTCGACCCTTGCCCATCTCGCTCGCATTACACCTTCTCCACCTCGAGCAGAAGCTTGGCGAAGCCCTATCGGAACTCCGCTGCCACCACCACCACGCTGTCGTGTTCATTTCGATCTCATCTACCTCCTCTCCCTCACTTGCTGTATCAAGAAGGAGAGGACACGATCGAGCTGAAGGTGTGATAATCTCGGAGGTGCCATCCGTTCGACACTGGATTGCGATTGGATCGTGAAGAGTCGACTACATCAACCGTGTTAGATGCTAATGCTTTCGGTCTACAAGGGTATGTAGACACACTCCCCTCTCGTAGCTATGCATCCCCTAGATTGGATCTTGGGTGTTTTGTAGGAATTTTTTGATTTTCATGCTTCGTTCCCCATCAGTGGTATTAGAGCTAGGTCTATGCGTAGATGTATATGCACGAGTAGAACACAAAGAAGTTGTGGGGGTTGATATTCAAATTTCTTACCTCACTTGTCTTATTTGGATTTGCCGGTATTGTGGGATGAAGTGGCTTAGACCAACCTTACATGTCCACGCACATGAGACCGGTTCCACTATTTCACATGCAACTTGTATTGCCTAAAAGTAGCTTTGCAGGTGTATGTCTCTCCCACTTTAGTTTAATATGATTTGACAAGGGTGGTCGTTGTATAAGGTTAAAAGGCAGTTTGTATATCACCGTTGTGGTTTTGCATAGATAAGAACGGTTCTTATAGTTTGCCCTAGCAGCCACGTAAAAATTGCAACAACAAAGTAGATGACGTCTAACTTGTTTTTGCAGGGCATGTTGTGATGTGGTATGCCCAAAATGTGATGTGATATATGTTGATGTATGAGATGATCATGTTTTGTAATAGGTTCAAAACTTGCATGTCGATGAGTACAAAACCCGACAGGAGCCATAGGGTTGTATTTAATTTATTGTATGACCTACGTGCCAATCATTAAATGCCATGTAATTGCTTACTTTATCGCTATGTGTTAGCAATAGTTGTAGAAGCAATAGTTTGGGGAGACAACCAAGTGATGACATGGTGATGGAGATCATGGTGTCATGCTGGTGATGACAGAGATCATGCCGGTGCTTAGGAGATGGAGATAAAAAGCACAATATGAAAATGGCCATATCATGTCACATATTTTGATTGCATGTGATGCTTATCTTTTTATGCATCTTATTTTGCTTAGGACGACTATAGCATTATAAGATGACCCTTTCACTTCGTTTCAAGATAAAATGTGTTCTCCCTAAGTATGCACCGTTGCAAAAGTTCGTCGTTTCGAAGCACCTCGTGATGATCGGGTGTGATGGACTCTACGTTCGCATACAACAGGTGTAAGCCAGTTTTACACATGAGGAATACTTGGGTTAAACTTGATGAACCTAGCATGTACAGACATGGCCTCGGAACACGGAGGACCGAAAGGTCAAACATGATTCATATGGTAGATATGATCAACATGGAGATGTTCACCACACATAACGACCCCATCTCACATGATGATCGGACATGGGTGTTGATTTGGATCATGTAAACACTTAGACAACTTGAGGGATGTTGTTTTAAATGGGAGTTCATTAGTACTTTCATTAACTAAACCCATTATCATGATCATAGTCTAAAGTCTTTGAAAATTATGTTGTACATCAATGGCTCGCGTTGTAGCTCCCCTGAATTTTAATGCGTTCCTAGAGAAAGCTAGTTGAAAGATGATGGAAGCAACTATGCAGATGGGTCCGTAATTTGAGGATTATCCTCACTGTTGCATAGAAGGCATATGTCCTCGAAGCACCGCTAGGTGTGCCACCCGCTCCCGCAAATCTGGACGCTATGAATGTGTAGCAGACAAGAAGTCATGACTACACGATAGTTCATTGTGCCATGCTCTATAGGTTAGAACCGGGGCTCCAAAGACATTTTGAGCACCACGAAGCATATGAGATATTCCAGGAGCTGAAATTGGTATTTTAGGCTCATGCCCGGGTTGAGAGGTATGACACCTCCGAGAAGTTCTTTAGCTTGAAGATGGAGGAGAACAACTCTGTTAGTGAGCATGTACTCAGAATGTCTGGGTACTACAACCACTTGAATCAGTTGGGAGTTAATCTTTGGGATGAAGTAGCGATTGACAGAGTTCTCTAGTCACTACCACCTAGCTACAAGGGCTTCATGATGAACTATAACATGCAAGGGATGGAAAGGACGATCCCCGAGCTCTTCGCGATGCTTAAGGCCGCAGAGGTAGAAATCAAGAAAGAGCATCAAGTGTTGATGGTCAATAAGACCACCGGTTTCAAGAAGGGCAAGGGAAAATGTTGGTGCAACATTTACCCTCCCATGTTTTGGAGATTGTTGACAGAAACATGCATGGACTGACTTGCTTGCTAGTGCACACAGAGAGAAATGGTCCATGTAGAACCAAAGAGAATGATGTCTCCGATGCCAAGTTCGAGGAACTTCACCGAAGAATATCTACGTTACAGAAAATAATAACCTCTCGAAGATTCATTGCTGACATGAAGCCATTAATTCGGAGTTTCTGTCCGAAGAAATTTGATTGCAGCGAGTGGAAGTCGAAGACAAAGTGAAGACATAGTATTCATTTTGTTCTTGTTCTTTCACTCATTTGAGTCATAGGACCTCCATACTATTAAGAGGGGTATAGGTTCTCGAAGCTTAGATCCGTTGTGATGCTTAGCCCAAAACCTATGCGAGACTGAGAGAAATCTCTTTATGTTCGAACGAAATCCTGCCAGCAGTAGACGTTGTTCTTCGTGCTGCAGGAGATATCTTTCAAACTGAGGAGTTAGCATTACTTTCTCCACAAGGAATGTTACCGTTGTGCTAAATTTCCGACCGTTGGACTCGTACCATTCGGCCATTGGCTGCTGCACATGTCCAATTAGGTATTTTCCTTTCAGGGAAGGCTATGGCTATAAATAGCCACCCCGCTCTAACGTTGCCCGTTGGCTGACCCGCTTAAGATTTCTGAGAAGATTGACTGACCATCCCCTCTCTGAGTGATTTGAGTTTAAGATCCACCGAGAGAAAAATCAAGAGCCCAAACTTAGACAGTGGTTGAGCATCACAATAGTTCTGAGTTAGAGCTCTTGCACCCATTACTCTTGAGAGATGCGCACTCTCTATATGTATAGTTGTCGGATCAAGTGTTGAAGAGTTGTTGTCTTCACCGAGCAAGATCTTCAGCAACCAAGAGTCATTATGGTTCACGAAGGTCGATCGAAGGTTTGGAGATCGCCGACAAGTATCTACCATGAGTAAAATCAAATGGAGTCTGATTAGCTTTGAGTTGATGGAGAATAGGGCGAAGAGAGTTTATCTTCTGTGTTTAATCACAACCCCTCCAACCAGACGTAGTCCTTTGGCAGAAGGGAAAGTGGTCTACCAAATCCATATGTTGCCATCGAGCACCACTGGTTTACTCTACCTTACTGCATTACCTTAAGCAGTTTACATTCGTACTCTGTGATGAAAGTTTATCTGATCATTCATTGTTTATTGCTTATCTTTTGTCTCTCATCTCCGTCACTCTCATCTGTAATAGTTCGCTGCTCATCATTTTGTTTCTCATTGTTCAGTGTAATTGTCCCAGTCTTAGATTTCATTCATTGCACTTATCCTATTAGACTGGTGTGCTGGACTTGAGTATCTTTCATTTACCTCCTCACCCTTTGATGTGCAGTTTTCCTTCATAGTTCTAACCCTGTTTTCATTCATGCTCCTGCACCTGTTTTCATATTGCATTACCATCATTATTGTCAAACATGTGATATCCTATGCTCGAACGATTATTGGTACCTTCTTTCAAAGATATGTTCCTCTCTAGTGTGCTTGGTTAAGTTATTATCTACCGAACCTTATTTCCATTGTTGTGCTTTGGATCTGTTTAAACATTCACAATAATTCATTCACCCCCCTCTGGACGATATACTCTTAGTCCTAACAATTGGTATCAGAGCAGGTACTCTTTGTCTCTGTTTATTAAAGGTCTAACAACCTTGGAGTTTTGAGTATGTCGTACGCGGGTAGATCTTCGCACTCTGAAAGGTTTCCTATCTTCGATGGAAATGACTATATCTACTGGCAAGAAGAATGAAAATCCGACTTCAAGCTATCAACATAGAACTGTGGCAGATTGTGGAAAATGGATATACCATTCAGCACCCTGATGCTCCAAATAATGATGACAAAGCTATGTTGTGGTTGAATGCACGAGCAAAAGAAATCATCTATGAAAGTATATCTAAGGACATTTTCATTTGGTTCCAAAAGGTTGACACTAGAAAGCAACTCTAGGATGCCATAAAAAAGGTTCATGAAGAATTTGTTACCAAAATAGATTCTCACACTGAAATGCTTCATGCCATGTTTGCTAGTTTCAGGAGTCTTCGTAAGGAGAGTGCCAAGGAGCTCACTGATTGGTTGACCAATATTGTTGAAAGACTTCATCAACAAGGAGTTACATATATCATCGATAGAGATGTGGTCAACAATCTACTGAGTGCTCTTGATGTAGCCTTCAATCCAAGAGTAGCTGAAATCAAGCAAAGACCATACTATGAAGAACTTCACTACGTCGAGGTCATGACACTGCTGACCATTGATATGTCCATTTTGCATCATGCTTTTATACTGATATTTATTTTATTATGGGTTGTTATTACATGTTATATCACAAATACTTATGCCTATTCTCTCTTATTTTATAAGGTTCACATGAAGAGGGAGAGTGCTGGCAGCTGGTGTCGGTGTCAAAACCGGCGCATCTCGGGTAGGGGGTCCCGAACTATGCGTCTAAGGCTAATGGTAATAGGAGGCTGGGGACACGATGTTTACCCAGGTTCGGGCCCTCTCGATGGAGGTAATACCCTACTTCTTGCTTGATTGATCTTGATGATATGAGTATTACAAGAGTTGATCTACCACGAGATCATAGAGGCTAACCCTAGAAGCTAGCCTATGATTATGATTGTTCTTGTCCTACGGACAAAACCCTCCGGTTTATATAGACATTGGAAGGGGCTAGGGTTACACAGAGTCGGTTACAGAGAAGGAGATCTACATATCCGAATCGCTAAGCTTGCCTTCCACGCCAAGGAGAGTCCCATCCGGACACGGGACGAAGTCTTCAATCTTGTATCTTCATAGTCCAACAGTCCAGCCAAAGTATATAGTCCGGCTGTCCGAGTACCCCCTAATCCAGGACTCCCTCAGTAGCCCCTGAGACAGGCTTCAATGACGATGAGTCCGGCGCACAGATTGTCTTCGGCATTGCAAGGTGGGTTCCATCTCCGAATACTCCAAGGTAAATTTTGAACACATGAATCGTGTCCGGCTCTCCAAAAAAAATTCCATATACAACCGTAGAGAGCATAATTTCTCACGAATCTAATCTGCTGACAATTTTTATGGCATGACATCATGCCATGGCCCGATCATTATTCGAACTGTTTTTTCCCAGCCTGCTACTGCACGTATTGCAAGGCGGTTTTATTGGCACGTCTTGTCGAAGCAGAGATCGTGTCCCCTTATCACGGGATTATCATCAATATGGGTGTGGGTAACCCAACTATGCCATCGATGCGGCGCTTGGGGAATAAGAGAATTTATAGGGCAAGTGGGGAGGCGCACAGTTTCTATCGCCTCTATAAAGAGATAGGGACTCTTCTTTTTCTCCCACGCCCCCTTCTCCCTCTGCTCATCCATTCCCTTTCGCTCGAGCTCTAGCGCCCAAGCCCTCACTTTCTCCACAAAGTCACTCAAGCATGTCCGGAGCAGGAGGCAAGTGGATGGCCTCCTCTGTCATGGAGGAGGATATAACAAAGCTAAGGGAGGCCGTATACCTAGCCGCAAATATTGCGCACAAGCTTCCGGCTGAGGGGAACATCATCCCCACCACGAAACCTCGGGAGAGGGTCGTATTCCTCCCTCATTTTATCCGCGGACTGGGATTTCCCCTCCACCCATTCGTCCGCAGGCTCATGTTCTACTACGGGCTTGATTATCACGATCTACCCCCCAACTTCATCCTCAACATCTCGGTGTTTATCATCGTGTGCGAGGCTTTCCTCCGTATCCCACCCCACTTCGGCCTATGGCTGAAGACCTTCAACGTGAAGCCAAAGGTGGTGGGCGGCCAGCAAGCCGAGTGCAAGGGCGCCATGTTGGGCAAGATTCCCAATGTTGCTTGTCCCGAGGGCTCCTTTGTGGAGACAGTAAAGGGGTGGCAATCGGGGTGATTCTACATCACCGAGCCCCATAACGCCAACTGGGCAGCGGCCCCCGAATTTCGATCCGGCACCCCTATGCGGCTCACCTCCTAGAAAGAGAAGGGCTTAGCCTGGGGGTCTGCGGCAGAGCTATCCGAACTTCAGAACTATGTCCGGAATATGGTGAGCAAGAATATCAAGCTCGTCAACATAGTACAAGTCATGCTCCTCCGCCGGATCCTTCTGTGCCACGACGGGTTTGCAATATGTGGGAGGTCGACCCGGCCGAACACCAGACACTACGAGAGCTCTTCGGCACGACGCACGAAGACGTCTGGAAATTGCTGTTCAAGACCAACGAGGTTCCACCACCCATAACTGAAGATCGCGGGCTCAGCATCAGGCGCATCGCCAATCCAGTAAGTTCATGTGTTTCGCAAGGTGCGCTTTTTCATCAGCACATCTAGAGGATGATCCTAAGCTTTTCACATACTATTTCCGCAGGATTGGGTAGCAGTGGCAGAGTGGATCGACTACCCGGCTCCGTTACCGGAAGATCCGGAATCGGAGCTTCTAACGAAGATGTTGTTTCTGGCGCCTTACGAGGTGCCGGAGAAGAAGGCCAAGAAGGCGGCCACAGGGACCAGAAAAGGTCTCCGGAGCAGGGTCGTATTAGACTCGTCGTCCGAGGACGCCGAGGCAGATTCCTCCCACGAAGACGGGGAGGAAGAAGAAGGAATCTCCCCTTCCAACACCGGGGAGGAGAAGAAGAGAAAAGCCGCCCCAGAGGGGGAGGCTAGGACGCCTAAGAAGGGAAAGACATCCCTTCCGGACTACTCCACCACGGCCGCCTACAACAACGAGGAGTGGTTGCCCAGGGACAAGCCCCTGGCGAAGTCGCAAGTATCCGTACTTCCTAGTACTTTTAATGTGTCTCAGCTTCATTGCTTGTTATAATGTCGAGTTCGTATATGCAGTCCGGCCAAGTCCCACATCGAGGTATCCTCTTCGGATAGGTCCTTGAGTGAATCGGAGATGAATAGCTATTCACTCCCGACGGCCACCTCCCCTCGACCCGCGGACGACACCAAGGTGTTGTCCCAGAGGATACCGGAACAGGGGGAGAAGGTTCTGGAGATGCCCCAAGGCGAAATCCCAGACGCCGGGCACATGGGGGCAAAACCCCCATGGATTCTACAGATGGGGGCCGCAACAAGTCTGCCCCCCAGCCGGATACTACGCCGGAACCTCCAATGGTTCCGGATTCAAGTAGGCAGCCCCTCGCTAAGGAGGGCGAGCCATCTGTGCCAATGACCTCTGTCCAGCCAGAGGCATCGGATAATTTGCTGGAAGTGCTTCGCGGCGCTTCCACCTACGAAGAGCACCGTACTCTTATGAGTAAAGTGATTGAGAAGGTTCGGTCCGCCAAAAGCGGATTGACCGAAGCCTGCGCCAGCCTCCTAACAGGTTTTGAGGTAAGTAACAAAAGTGTAAGAAAATATCGCCTTATAGACAGTAGCCCCTGATACTCTGTTTGGTGTTTGGAAAGAAAAGCCAAATGGAGGGTTAATTTTTATCCGCAGGAGTCTAACAGAAAATGTCTGTGAATAAGCAAGCATAGTTGCTGGCCGCTGCCGCCCATACTGCGGAGGTCGCCGGACTGAAGCGGGACCTGGGGCGGGCCGAAGAAGAGCTCGGCCTCATGAAGAGGCAGCTTGAGGAGAACAAAGGTAAGTGATACCCCTATAAAGGAAAAAATCATTGATGCTAACAAAAGCATCGTGCATTTTAATAGGGGCCATGACCAAATTGGAGGCCCTTAAGAAAGCGTTGTCCGAGGCCGAAGACAAGGCGGCCAAGGAGCATACCGAGCGTCATAAATAAGAGGCTCGGCTTAATGAGGTACAGCAAGAGCTCCAAGACTTCGGCAAAAAATTCGAGTCCTTGGAGCGTGACTCTAAGAGGCAAGAGTCCGACCTTGCGAAGGCCCTCCAGAGCGTGCAAGATGCCAAGGCCGAAGCCCAAAAGGCCCTCCAGGAGATTCAGGCGGCCAAGAAGATAGCGACGGGTAAGGCATTCATTATGCAAAGCAAGCATGTGAAGGAGACTTTCCTTTTACTTACCCGAATTCGGAGCTCTCCAGGAGCGTTCGTAGATCTTCCATGCAGCATATCGGATGCCACGAAGTTCTACCGTGCCGAAGAAGGGAGCTCGACGGAGAAGTTGTTCTGGTCTCAATATGCTGGGACCGAACATCCGATGCCCTTGAGTGACCAGCTAAAGCAATTGGTCGAACTGCACAAGGCGGACGAACTGGCCATGAAGGACTTCATAGTCTGGCTGTGGTTTGGCGAGCCCCTGCCCAACAACTACTTCGGCCTTATAAAGCGGATGGTAAATGTCTGTCCACGGCTTGAAGTTGTGAAGTGGTCCGTCTGCATTGAGGGTTCCCGCCGGGCCTTCGCCCGCGCAAAAGTGCACTGGGCGAAGATGGATGCTGAGAAGCTGGTGACGGAGGGGCCACCAGAGGGCAAGCACATCGCCACCCCGAGAAGTACTACGATGGTGTTATGAAAGGTGCTCGCCTTGTGGCGGAGGAATGTGCCAAGGATGTAATATTTGAATGAATGTACTCATGTCATCCTATAATATGAAAACAAGTTCGTGTGCGCTATATGACGCTTGTTGATTTAAAATATTACCTTCTGTGCGGCCATTTATAAAAATCTGAAAGTTGGCCAGTCGTCGGCTTCTGCCCCCATGTAACTAGTACTGGGGTGTTCGGGATAAACCTAAACACTCTTTATCCAAGTTTTTCGTCCTTTAAGGAGGTGCTTAGCATAGCGAACAAGGCAATCGGACTATACGGCTTTATCACTCTCACTTAGCCATAGAAGTCTGCAATTTTAAATTTCAGCGAAGCCCCTAGTATTCAAAAGGCTGAACTTCGGGCGCTATACATGCCTAAATCGGACAAGGCCGATTCCTTGCCCGAAGCGGAAAAAATCTTTAAGGATTTGAGACCTCTCGAACAGCAACCAGCTCTCGCCGCATCATGACAGTCAGTTTTCGGCTTTCTCTACTGAGGTGCTCATCCGGAAGAACCGGGACACAATCATAGTAGTTCTCCCTGTGCTACCTTAGCCGATATAGCAGAATGTAAGGTATCAAAACAGGGGAGCCGGGCAAACCCAACTATTGACCCAAGACATTATTCAGAGCTGATGCATATAGTGCTATAAGTTTGGGGTGACGCACTGTTGAAAGTGTTCGGACTTTTCTTGCCGTGTTGTGGGGTACAATGAAGCCCCTGGCGAACTGAACGTATAAAAGTGTACGGGTGTAATTTGTATTAAATAAGCAATCAAGGGAAAATACAAACAAAATATAATAATAAGCTGATGCTGTATATTTTTCCCATTGTTATTTAAATAATACGTCAAAGCGTGTGTATACAAATAATGCAATAAGCAAAAATAGGATGATTTGACATGTCCTAACCAAGGGCAGGCTGCGTGTGGGTATGTTAAACAGGTATAATGATCGTTAACAGAGACTAGCTGGGTATTCCCTTGTACGTCAAAGCCTCTTGCCTCCTTGGTGTTTCCTTCCCGTGATGAGTCCGATAATCAGGCCATCTGAAAGGGCTTCCCGAAAGTAGGGTCCTGAAAGAAAGAAAATGATGAAGGTATACGGGTCCTATGGTCGAGCCGCATTGTGGACCGCGTCGTAGCCATGCCTCCGCCTATGCCCATGGTATTCTGAGTGCGTAATTATGTACATGCGGCGCAAATTTCGCCGCTTGACTGGGACTAGGACGGAAGTCAAATTGCTAGTCGAGCTCTAGGCGTGCTAGTCGATCCTGTTGCAGAGTACTCCGGACTCGCTTGACGGTGTTTGGGGGTTTTATCACCGAGTTGGCGGTCTGCCTAAGAAGGCTGCTTTGTACTTCTGCTGTGAGGGCCGTAGTGTGCTCCTCCGTACGGAGAGAGTGGTCTGTGTTTCCATTGACTGTTATAACCCCGAGAGGTCCTGGCATCTTGAGCTTGAGATATGCATAGTGTGGTACCGCATTGAATCGAGCAAATGCGGTTTGTCCTAGTAGTGCATGATAGCCGCTACGGAAGGGGATGATATCGAAGATTAACTCCTTGCTTCGGAAGTTGTCCGGAGATCCAAAGACCACTTCCAGTGTTATTGAGCCCGTACAACAGGCCTCTACACCTGGGATTACACCCTTAAAGGTGGTTTTGGTGGGTTTGATCCTTGAGGGATTGATGCCCATTTTGCGCACTGTGTCCTGATAAAGCAGGTTCAGGCTGCTGCCACCGTCCATGAGGACTCGCGTGAGATGGAATCTGTCAATGATGGGGTCGAGGACAATGCGGCTGAACCACCATGACGGATACTAGTAGGATGGTCCCTGCGATTGAAGGTGATCGGACAGGATGACCATGGGTTGAACTTTGGGGCGACTGGCTCCATCGCATAGACGTCCGTTAGTGCACGCTTCCGTTCCCACTTGGGAATGTGGGTGGCGTAGATCATGTTTACAGTTTTCACTTGGGGAGGAAACTTCTTCTGTCCCCCTGTGTTCGGCCGCCGGGGATCCTCGTCATCATTGCTATGCAACCCCTTTTCCTTGCTTTCCGCATTCAATTTGCCGGCCTGTTTAAACACCCAGCATTCTCTATTGGTGTGGTTGGCTGGTTTATCAGGGGTGCAGTGAATTTGACACGAGCGGTCGAGTATGCAGTCCAGACTGGACGATCCTAGATTGTTTCTTTTAAATGGCTTTTTCCGCTGACTGGACTTGGAGCCACTGAATCCAGCATTGACTGCCGTGTTTTCGGCGTTGTCGCCATTGTTCCGACGCTTATGTCTGTTGCATCGTGGCTTGACCATTGATATCTCAGGCATCTAAAGTGCTAGGATTTCTTGTCATGATGTTACTACGAGCCAACCAGTTGTCCGCCCCCGCACAAAAGCGGGTCATGAGTGTCGTAGGGCTGCCATGGACTTCGGTTTCTCTTGGCCGAGGTGTCGGGCGAGCCACTCATCGGGGATGTTATGCTTAAAGGTCGCTAGGGCTTCAGCATCCAGACAGTTGACAATTTGGTTCTTTTTAGTTAGGAACTGAGTCCAGAATTTCCTGGCTGACTCTCCGGGCTGTTGGGTTTTGTGACTTAAGTCATCAGCGTCCGGTGGTCGCACGTAAGTGGCTTGGAAGTTATCAAGTAATGCATCCTCCAGGTTCTCCCAACTGCCAATGGAGTTCGCCGGCAGGCTATTCAGCCAATGTCGAGCCAGTCCTTTGAGCTTAAGGGGGAGGTACTTGATGGCATGTAGATCATCACCGCGGTCCATGTGAATGTGGAGAAGGAAATCTTCAATCCATACCGCAGGGTCTGTTGTGCCATCGTATGATTCGATGTTTACGGGTTTAAACCCTTCTGGAAATTCATGATCCATTACTTTATCAGGGAAGCAGAGGGGGTGTGCAGTGCCTCTATGCCAGGCTATGTCACGATGCAGTTCAAATGAGTCTGGTCTGTTGTGTTCGGCCTAGCCGGACTTGTTTTTAGCGTATCCGGCGTGACGGTCATCATCGCGCGTTGTGGCGTGCCCCCGCGATCCGTAGATCAATCTTGATTGTCTTGCTTTGTTTTCCAATACATCTCGCAGGTCCTGCATGTAGCCCCAGGCCTTAGTATTTTTGTTTGATTGGCAGCGGGGTGCAGGCGGTTGTTCGGGCCGATACGCCACTTTGTCTTGGCCATGAGGTGGCCGGTCCACCTCGTCCTGCGCTGGTATTGTAGGCTCTAGCGCCTCCTCCTCCAGTTGAGGTAGCAACCTACGCTTCGGGTAACTTTTGTTTGGGCGCTCGAGTCCGTATTCCTCGGCTGCAAGGACCTCAGTCCATCTATCTGTTAGCAGATCTTGATCAGCTAGAAGCTGCTGGTGCTTCTTCTTCAGGCTTTTTGCAGTGGCTATAAGTCGGCGTTTGAAGCGCTCCTGCTCGACGGGATCCTCATGCACGACAAATTCGTCGTTGCCAAGGCTCACCTCATCTTCGGAGAGAGGCATATAATTGTCGTCCTCCAAGTCTCTGTTCATTGCCTGTTCATTTGGGCTGGCTTGCCCGTCCTCCTGCTCGGCCTGCTCAAAGTTAGGCTGGGAGGGATTGATTCATCTTCGGCACCATCCGGATTGCTATCATCTCCTGTGCCAGTACTGCTATGGCGGGGCTTAGAGTGGCGCCGATTACGCTGGTGCTTTGACTGCTTCCCCAAGGGATTATCCTCTATTGCCTCATCGCCATTGTTTTCTTTGGGGGTGTCCACCATATATATATCGTATGATGAGGTGGCTGTCCAGCGCCCGATGGGCGGAGGTTCCCGTTCTTCTCCTGCATCATCGTCCATACCATCGATGTCTTTGAAGTCGAAGTCGAGCACGTCGATTAAGTCCGACAATGGCTATTAAGTGGGTGGTGGGTGGGTAACGAATTTCTTCGTCGTCCGCTTCCCACTCGAGCCGGCCATAGATCGTCCAAGAGTCTCCTGATAAAGACCTCAATGAATTTAGCACGTCACCCAAGGGTGAGTGTTGAAAGATATCCGCGGAGGTAAACTCCATGATCAGTGCCCAATCGGATTCGATAGGCACAGACACGCGCGGTTCGGAACCTAAGACCGGAGACGAGTCCGGGGGTCCGGTGGCACAGATATCTTTGGGAGTGGAGTCTGTGTTCGGCTCCATCATAGATGAGTATGCGGCCTCCGTGGCAGGGTCCATCCACCCGTCCTCGGATGGCGCGATCTGCTCCAGATTAAGGGCTGGGGCGGCCGCAGGCGTGATATCCCGAACACCGTCCGAGGGCAGATCTAAGTCATGCTCATCGTGACTGTTCGGCGCTCCCGATGTAGGCTCGAATCCATCGTAGATCAAGTCCCTGCAGATGTCGGCCGTGTAGTTCAAGTTTCCGAACCTGACCTGATGGCCAGGGGCATAGCTGTTGATCTGCTCCAGATGACCAAGCGAGTTGGCCCATAGTGCGAAGCCGCCGAATACGAAGATCTATCCGGGGAGAAAAGTCTCACCCTGGACCGCATCGTTGCTGATGATTGAAGGAGCCATCAAGCCTTACAGCGACGACATAGTGGAACTCTCAATGAAAGCACCAATGTCCGTGTCAAAACCGGCGGATCTCGGATAGGGGGTCCCAAACTGTGTGTCTAAGGCTAATGGTAACAGGAGGCTGGGGACACGATGTATACCCAGGTTCGGGCCCTCTCGATGGAGGTAATACCCTACTTCCTGCTTGATTGATCTTGATGATATGAGTATTACAAGAGTTGATCTACCACGAGATCGTAGAGGCTAACCCTAGAAGCTAGCCTATGATTATGATTGTTCTTGTCCTACGGACTAAACCCTCCGGTTTATATAGACACCGGAAGGGGCTAGGGTTACACAGAGTTGGTTAGAGAGAAGGAGATTTACATATCCGAATCGCCAAGCTTGCCTTCCACGCCAAGGAGAGTCCCATCTGGACACGGGACGAAGTCTTCAATCTTGTATCTTCATAGTCCAACAGTCCGACCAAAGTATATAGTCTGGCGAGTACCCCCTAATCCAGGACTCCCTCAGCTGGAATTCTGGACGGGAAAAGGAGCAAATATTACAGACCTATTCTGCAGAACTCCAAAAGTCTTGAAACTTCATGGAGAATATTTTTGGAAAATATAAAAAAACATTGGGCGAAGAAAGCACCAAAGGGGGATCACCTGCCATCCACAAGGATGGAGGACGCGCCCTACACCCCTGGGCGGGCCCTCCGATCTTGTGGGCCCCTAGCAGGCCCCTGACACCCATCTTCTGCTATATGGTGTGTTTTGACCTAGAAAAAATCAAAAGGAAGCTTTTGGGACAACGTGCCGCCAACTCGAGGCGGAACCTCGGGAGAACCAATCTAGGGCTCCGACGGAGCTGTTCTGCTGGGGAAACATCCCTCCGGGAGGGGAAAATCATCACCATCGTCATCACCATCAATCCTCTCATCGAGAGGGGTTCAATCTCCATCAACATCTTCACCAGCACCATCTCCTCTCAAACCCTAGTTCATCTCTTGTATCCGATCTCTATCTCAAAACCCCAGATTGGTACATGTGGGTTGCTAGTAGTGTCGATTACTCCTTGTAGTTGATGCTAGTTGGTTTATTTGGTGGAAGATCATATGTTGAGATCCTTAATGATAATTAATACTCCTCTGATTATGAACATGGATATGCATTGTGTGTAGTTAATTTTTTTCCTGAGGACATGGGAGAAGTCTTGTTATAAGTAATCATGTGAATTTGGTATTCGTTCGATATTTTGATGAGATGTATGTTGTCTTTCCTCTCGTGGTGTTATGTGAACATCAACTACATGACACTTCACCATGATTTGGGTGTAGGGGAAGGCATTGGGAAGTAATAAGTAGATGATGGGTTGCTAGAGTGAAAGAAGCTTAAACCCTTGTTTGTGCACTGCTTCGTAAGGGGCTGATTTGGATCCATATGTTTCATGCTATGGTTAGATTTATCTTAATTCTTGTTTCATGGCTGCGGATGCTTGCAAGAGGGGTTAATCATAAGTGGAAGGCTTGTCCAAGGAAGGGAAGCACCCAAGCACCAATCCACCCACATATTAAATTATCAAAGTAACAAACGCGAATCATATGAGCATGATGAAAACTAACTTGACAATAATTCCCATGTGTCCTCGGGAGCGCTTTGCTTTATATAAGAGTTTGTCCAGGCTTGTCCTTTGCTACGAAAAGGATTGGGCCACCTTTCTGCACCTTAGTTACTTTTGTTACTTATTACCCGTTACGGATTATCTTGTCACACAACTATCTGTTACTGGTAATTTCAATGCTTTCAGAGAATACCTTGATGAAAACCGCTTCTCATTCCCTTCTACTCCTCATTGGGTTCAACATTCTTACTTATCTAAAGGACTATGATAGATCCCCTATACTTGTGGGTCATCAAGACTCTTTTCTGGCGCCGTTGCTGGGGAGTGAAGCGCCTTTGGTAAGTGGAATTTGGTGAGGAAACATTTATATAGTGTGCTAAAATTTACTGTCACTTGTTACTATGGAAAATAATCCTTTGAGGGGCTTGTTCGGGGTATCTTCACCTTGAACGGAAGAGCAAAGAGTTGCTCCTCAACCTACTGCACCTACTAAAAGTATTTATTATGAAATTCCTTCAGGTATGATAGAGAAACTGCTAGCTAATCCTTATGCAGGAGATGTAACATTACATCCCGATATGCACCTAATCTATGTGGATGAAGTTTGTGGATTGTTTAAGCTTGCAGGTATGCCCGAGGATGGTGTGAAAAAGAAGGTATTCCCTTTATATTTTAAGGGAAATGTATTGACATTGTATAGGCTTTGTGATGATTTTGGATCATGGAACTACAACCAATTGAAATTGGAATTTCATCAGAAGTTTTATCCTATGCATCTGGTTCATCGTGATCGGAATTATATATATAATTTTTGGCATCATGAAGGAGAAAGTATCGCTCAAGCTTGGGCGAGGCTTAAGTCAATGTTATATTAATGCCCCAATCATGAGCTCTCAAGAGAAATTATTATTCAAAAAATTTATGCTCGGCTTTCTCATAATGATCGATCCATGCTCGATAGTTCTTGTACTTGTTCTTTTATGATGAAGACTATTGAATTTAGATGGGATTTATTGCAAATAATTAAACACAACTCTGAAGATTGGGAACTCGACGAAGGTACGGAGTCAGGTATAAACCTTAAGTTTGATTTTGTTAAATCTTTTATGGATATCGATGCCTTTCATGATTTTAGCACTAAATATGGACTTGACTCTGAGATAGTACCTTCTTTCTGTGAATCATTTGCCACTCATGTTGATCTCCCTAAGGTGAAGTGATTTAAATATCATCCTCCCGTTGAAGTTAAAGTAGTAGAACCTATTAATGTTGAAGAAGATACTATTACTTATAATGTTGATCCTATTGTTCCTACTGCTTATATTGAGAAACCACCTTTTCCTGTTAGAATAAAAGATCATGCTAAAGCTTCAAATGTGGTTCGTAAGAGTTATACTAGAACCCCTGCACCCCCTGAACAAATTAAAGTTGAACATAGTATTGCTATGGTTAAAGATCTCTTGGTCGATAATATTGAGGGACATGTTATTTATTTCTGTGATGAAGCTGCTAGGATTGCTAAACCCGATACTAAAGGTAAATATAGGCCTGTTGTTGGCATGCCTGTTGTTTCTATTAAAATAGGAGATCATTGTTATCATGGCTTATGTGATGTGGGTGCTAGTGTGAATACAATACCTTATACCTTATAACAAGAAATTATGAATGATATTGCACCTGCTGAGATAGAAGACATTGATGTTACTATTAAGCTTGCTAATAGAGATACTATATCACCAATTCGGATTGTTAGAGATACTGAAGTCTTGTGTGGGAAAATAAAATACCCTACTGATTTTCTTGTTCTTGCTTCCCCACAAGATGATTTTTGTCCCATTATATTTGGTAGACCTTTCTTGAACACTGTTAATGCTAAGATAGACTGCAAGAAAGATATTGTTACTGTTGGTTTAAGGGATATGTACCATGATTTTAATTTCTCTAAATTTCATAGACAACCCCATGATAAAGAATTGCCTAGTAATGATAAAATTATTGCTCCTGCTTCTATTGTTGTGCCTCCTACTGATCATTTAGAACAATATTTGCTAGACCATGAAAATGATATGTTTATGAATGAAAGAAGGGAAATAGATGAAATATTCTTTGATCGAGGACCTATTTTGAAACACAATTTTCCTATTGAAATCCTTGGGGATCCTCCTCCACCCAAGGGTGATCCTATGTTTGAGCTTAAACAATTACTGACACTTCGAAATATGTTTATCCTGAAGAAAAGAAGATATATTCTGTTATTATTAGTGCTAACCTTTCAGAGCATGAAGAAAAGAAATTATTGAAAACTCTGAAGAAGCACCGTGCCGCTATTGGATATACTCTTGATGATCTTAAGGGCATTAGTCCCACTCTATGTCAGCACAAAATTAAGTTGGAGCCTGATGCTAAACCAGTTGTTGATCATCAATGACGGTTAAATCCTAAGATAAAAGAAGTGGTAAGAAATGAAATATTAAAGCTTCTGGGAGCAGGTATAATTTATCATATTGCTGATAGTAAGTGGGTAAGTTCCGTTCATTGTGTCCCTAAGAAGGGAGGTATTACTGTTTTCCTAATGATAAGAATGAATTGATTCCACAAAGAATCGTTACAGGTTATAGAATGGTAATTGATTTCCGCAAATTGAATAAATCTACTAGAAAAGATCATTACCCTCTACCTTTTATTGATCAAATGCTACAAAGACTATCCAAACATACACATTTTTGCTCTCTTGATGGTTAGTCTGGTTTCTCTCAAATACCTGTGTCAAAATATGATCAGGAAAAGACCACTTTTACTTGCCCTTTCCGTACTTTCTTATAGACGTATGCCTTTTGGTTTATGCAATGAACCTTCTACCTTTCAAAGATGTATGACTACTATATTCCCTGACTTTTGTGAAAACATTGTTGAGGTTTTCGTGGATGATTTCTCCATTTACGAAACTTCTTTTGATGATTTTTTAAGCAACCTTGATCGAGTTCTCCAGAGATGTGAAGAAACTAATCTCGTCTTGAATTGGGAGAAGTGCCACTTTATGGTTAATGAAGGTATTGTCTTGGGGCATAAAATTTCTGAAAGAGGTATTGAAGTTGATAAAGTTAAAGTAGATGCTATTGAAAACATGTCGTGCCCTAAAGATATCACAGGTATAAGAAGTTTCTTTGGTCATGATGGTTTCTATAGGAGGTTTATTAAAGACTTCTCCAAAATTTCTAGGCCTCTCACTAATCTCTTGCAAAAATATGTTCCTTTTTTTTTTGATGATGATTGTGTAGAAGCATTTGAAATACTTAAGAAAGCCTTGATTTCTGCACCTATTGTTCAACCACCTGATTGGAATTTACCCTTTGAAATTATGTGTGATGCTAGTGACTATGCTGTTGGTGCTGTTCTAGGACAAAGAATTGATAAGAAATTGAAAGTTATTCATTATGCCAGTAAAATTCTAGATAGTGCCCAAAGAAATTATGCTACTACTGAAAAAGAATTTCTAGCAGTTGTTTTGCTTCTGATAAGTTCAGATCTTATATTGTTGATTCCAAAGTAATTGTTCACACTGATCATGCTGCTATTAAATATCTTATGGAAAAGAAAGATTCTAAGCCTAGACTTATTTGATGGGTTCTCTTGCTACAAGAATTTGATTTGCATATTATTTATAGAAAGGGAGCTGAGAACCCCGTTGCACGCAACTTGTCTAGGTTAGAAAATGTTCTTGATGACCCACTGCCTATTGATGATAGCTTTCCTAATGAACAATTAGTTGTCATAAATGCTTCTCGTAATACTCCATGGTATGCTGATTATGCTAATTACATCGTTGCTAAATTTATACCACCTAATTTCACATACCAGCAAAAGAGAAGTTTTTTTTGTGATTTAAGACATTACTTTTGGGATGACCCACACATTTATAAAGCAGGATTAGATGGTGTTATTAGACGTTGTTTACCTGAGCATGAACAGGAACATATCCTACGCAAGTGCCACTCCGAGGCTTACGGAGGACACCATGCTGGAGATAGGACTGCACATAAGGTATTGTAATCTTGTTTTTATTGGCTTACTCTCTTCAAGGATGCTCTTAAGTTTGTCTTGTCTTGTGATGAATGCCAAAGAATTGGTAATATTAGTAGACGTCAAGAAATGCCTATGAATTATTCACTTGTTACTGAACCATTTGATGTTTGGGGCTTTGATTATATGGGACCTTTTCCTTCCCCTAATGGACATACACATATTTTAGTTGTTGTTAATTACGTTACTAAGTGGGTAGAAGCTATTCCAACTAGTAGTGTTGATCATAACACCTCTATTAAGATGCTTAAAGAAGTTATTTTTCCGAGGTTTCGAGTCCCTAGATATTTAATGACTGATGGTGGTTCACATTTTATTCATGGTACTTTCTGTAAATTGCTTGCTAAATATGATGTTAACCATATAATTGCATCTACATATCATCCTCAGTCTAGTGGTCAAGTAGAATTGAGTAATAGAGAGATTAAATTGATTTTCCAAAAGACTGTTAATAGATCTAGAAAAAATTGGTCCAAGAAACTTGATGATGCATTGTGGGCATATAGAACTGCTTATAAAACCCTATGGGTATGTCTCCGTATAAAATGGTTTATGGAAAGGCTTGTCACTTACCTATCGAACTAGAACATAAGGCATATTGGGCTATTAAAGAACTCAATCATGATTTCAAACTTGCATGTGAGAAGAGGTTATTTGACATAAACTCTCTTGATGAATGGAGAACCCAAGCCTATGAGAATGCCAAGTTATTTAAATAAAAGGTTAAAAGATGGCATGACAAGAGGATACAAAAGTGTGAGTTTAATGTAGGTGATCGTGTTTTGCTATACAACTCTCATTTAAGATATTTTGTAGGAGAACTTCTCTCTAAATGGGAAGGTCCTTACATTATCGAGGAGGTCTATCATTTCGGTGCCATAAAAATCAATAACGCCAAAGGCACAAATCCGAAGGTGGTAAACGGTCAAAGAATCAAACATTATATCTCAGGTAATCTCATAAATGTTGAGACCAATATAATTGACACCATAACGCCGGAGGAGTACATAAGGGATACTTTCCAGAATGTTTCGGACTCCTAAAAGGAATATGTATATGGTACGGTAAGTAAACCGGCTCCAAAACTGTTCTAATAGCAATTTTCTTTGTTTTGGAATATTTAAAAAATTAGGAAAATTAAAAGTACTCCGAAAGAGACACGAGGAGACCACAAGGGTGGAGGCCGCGCCCCCTACCTTGTGGCCACCTCGTGTGTCCTCCAGACTCCATTTTCTTGCACAATACTCCTTTTGGTCAGTAAAAATTCATTATATAATCTCCCGAGGGTTTTGACCACCGTACCACGACAAAATCCTCTCTTTTTGTTTCGAGCTATTTTTCTGACAGATCTACATCACCATGACGTCTCCAAGCGCCCCCAAGGACAAGTTTTTTGAGAAGGTCATCAACCCTTACCTCGCGGAGGTGCTGCAACACCCTCAAACCATTGAGATGCGTGAGGGGGTGCTGCACATCCGCGATGTTGAGGGGCCTAAGAAGACCGGAAGCAGGGAGACAAGACTCGAAGCAATGGAACAGCAAGTTTTCAAGTGCCAAGGGATGGTGGAATGTGGACTCAACGCCAATCACATGATGATTGCGGAGTTCACCAACAATCACAAGCTGGTTGCCAAGAACATCGGGGAGGCCATCTTCAGGCTTCATGAGAAAATCGAGCATCTCCAAGCCCAGATCTATGACCTGCAAAACCAAAACTATGAGTATGAATATAGATTCAAGAGGATGAGTTTGGCTGCAGATTTGAGGATCCTGGAGACTCGTTCATCCTTTTACAATGGTGAGCCTATGCCCTGGAAGATGTACGACAAGCGTACATCATCAACAACTCCATCATCACCACCTCCAAAGAAAGAGACATAAATACATGGGTATGGGCACTCCCCTTGGCAACTGCCAAGCTTGGGGGAGGTGCCTCGGTATCGTATCACCATCACACCTCTATCTTTCTCTTTTTTCTTAGTTCAATCATTTTGTTTATATCTTGATATAGAAGAATAAAATTTTAGTATGATCTAGATTTGAGTTTTGTTTTGATCTCTATCTATATAATCGAGCCCATGAGTTATATATAATAAAGAGTAGTTTTGAGTTGAGGGCTTTGCTATCTTGCTATGATCTTGAGGGAATTAAAGAAAGAATAAAAAGATCATATATTGATCTTATGGAGAGTAATGACTTCACATATAAAGAGTATGATGAATAAAAGTGTTGAGAGTTGACAAACATAGTTTTGGTCATTATTGCAATTAATAGGAAGTAATAAAGAAAGATAGGTTTTCACATATAAATATACATCCTCTCTGATTGTGAGCAGTCATTAAAATATGACATGCTAAAAAGTTTATGTTGGACAAGGAAGACAACTAATGGGTTATGTTTTCTTATATCTGAATAGAAGTTATATTGACATGGATCATCCAAAATGTTGAGCTTGCCTTTCCCTCTCATGCTAGCCAAATTTTTTGCACCAAGTAGAGATACTACTTGTGCTTCCAAACATTCGTCAACCCAGTTTTTCCATGAGAGTCCACCATACCTACCTATGGATCGAGTAAGACCCTTCAAGTAAGTTGTCATTGGTGCAAGCAATAAAAATTGCTCTCTAAATATGTATGATCTATTAGTGTGAAGAAAATAAGCTTTATACGAACTTGTTATATGGAAGAAATAAAAGAGACGGACTGCATAATAAAGTTCTTATCACAAGCAGCAATATAAACTGACGTTCTTTTGCATTAAGATTTCGTGCATCCAACCATAAAAGCGCATGACAACCTCTGCTTCCCTTTGTGAAGGGCCTATCTTTTACTTTTATCTTCTACCCTTATACAAGAGTCATGGTCATCTTCACCTTTCCTTTTTACACTTTTTCCTTTTGGCAAGCACTATGTGTTGGAGAGATCTAGATATATATCCACTCGGATATAGGTTTTCATCAAGTATTATTGTTGACATTACCCTTGAGGTAAAAGGTTGGGAGGTGAAACCATAAGCCCATATCTTTTTTTGTGTCTGATTTAAGCTTTGAACCCATAAGTATCGCGTGAGTGTTAGAAATTCTGAAAGACTAAATGATAGTTGAGTATGTGGACTTGCTGAAAAGCTCTTGAATTGACTCTTGCTAATGTTACGATAAATTACAATTGCTTCAATGACTGATATCATAGTTTTTTAGTTTTCAATGAAGTTTCTGATTCATACTTTACCTTGTGAATGAATTGTTACTTCAACATAAGAAATTATATGACAATATATGTTGTTGTTCTAAATATGATCATGATGCCCTCATGTCCTGTAAGTGCATCTAGTGCCCCTTAGTGATTTTGGTGTATTGAAGACTTATAGGTTAAGAGACTGATACGTTTGTGAGTGTACACAGGTCTATAAGTCTATGAGGAGTTTAATATTTACAAAGAAAGTCGACCCCTAAAAATGAAGTTCTTCAACTGAAGACTTTGGATTTCTGAAGACTTTCTGAAGACTCTGAAAGTGAAGAAATTGGTGTGACCTTGAAGACTTGGTAATCATTCGAGGAACATGAAGCATGAAGACTTTTGCTTTTACTGTTTCATTTTCTCTTTCTTGAGTCATAGGAAACACCGTACTGTTAAAGGGGGTCGAGGAAATACTAAGGAAAAATTTCCATGTGATGCTCAACTCAAAATCCTACACCTACCAATCCCTTTCGAGTGAAGCCATTGGAAATCTCGCACAGTTCAGTCATATTCTTCAGTGACAGAGATGAAGTCCGTCTGGTCTCTGAGGAATTTGTTCTGACTGAAGAGTTAGGAATTTGCCAGTGCGGATTGCCTACAAAGTGAGGACATGATAGCCCTGAGGAATTCGAACCCCAATATTCCGACCGTTGCTGTGCTACGCGCCAACTGTCCCAAAATATCTACCCACCTAACAGTCATATCAGACAAGGGCATTTATGTCTTATCATGTCGGGCTGCTCCTAGGCTATAAATAGCCGCCCCCCTACAACCACTAGTTGGTTGGCTGCTCCGAGAGAAACTGACACTTGTCATTTTAGAGCAACCCATCCTCCGAGGACTTTGAGCGAAAATCATCAAGTGAGGAAATCCCAAACCCAAACCTACAAAACCCCAAGTGATTGAGCATCACTGAAGAGATTGATCCTACGTGGATCCGATGCTTGTTTCCTTTGAAGACTGTGCTTCTTCCAGACGGTTAGGCGTCAAGGTCTAGAGCATCCAAGAGGAATTGTGGATCGCCGAGTGACCAAGTTTGTGAAAGTTCGGATGTCACCTGAAGACTTACCATGAGTGATTGGGCGAGGTCTGTGTGACCTTAGCTCAAGGAGAATACAGTCAGGACTGTGTGTCCGGGACTGGGTGTCCTCGAGTTTAAATACTCAGCCGCTCCAACCAGATGTACAACTGAGACAACAGTTGGAACTGGTCTACCAAATCATTGTCTTCATCGAGCTAACTGGTTCTATCTCCTCAACTCTTTCATTTCCTCATGTATGTTGTTGTGTGTTTGTCCATATCTGTTTGAAGACTTTGACTGAAGACTTTCTCAATTTCCTCAGTTCCATGTCTTCAGTCTGTTCGTTTTCTTTCCTGTGTTATCCTGTGTTTATGCTTTCTGTACTATGTGCTTGTCTTCTTTTCATCATGATGACAATGCTTGTGTTATGTTATGTTCCTTTCTGAGTACTTATTCCACTGGAAGTAGTTCTTCATTTAGGAATTTCCTCACCAGCAAATTCCTCAGTGAAGAATTCATAAAAATCGCCTATTCACCCCCCTCTAGTCGATATAACACACTTTCTATTGGTATCAGAGCAAGGTACTCCCTTGTTCTGTGTGATTTTGGTTTAACCACCTAGAGTTCTAGTTATGTCGACCGCAGGTATGATCAAGGTCTCCGCTGGGTGTCCTACCTTTGATGGCACGGACTACCCCTACTGGAAGAATAAGATGCGAATGCATCTTGAGGCAATTGACAACGATCACTAGTATGTTGTGGAAAATCGTATTCCCTCAGCCACACCTTCCCTGAATACTGCTGATGTGAAGAGATTCAAGCAACTCGATTCTCAAGCGAAGAATGTCATATGTGGCCATCTGAGTAAAGGGCAGTATGGTAGAGTGAGTGCTTTGGAAACTGCTAAGCTTATCTGGGATAGGCTCTCCAAAGTAAACGAAGGAGTCTCAACTCAACGTGACTCTCGTGTTGACGTTCTTCGCAATCTCTTCAACTGCTTCAAAAGACTCGACAATGAAAATGTTCAGCAAACCTTCGATCGCCTCACTGATATCTCAAATGAGCTTCAGGCGCTTGGAGCCACTAATTTCACCGACCATGAGGTGGTGAAGAAATTGTTGAGATCACTCGCTTCTTCATTTGACACTCTGGCACTAATGATCCAAGAGCGTGCTGATTACAAGTCACTTGATCCCGCTGATATCCTCGAGAGGCTAAATACTCATGAGTTCCAGCTTGCTGAGAAGAGAGATCTATATGGTTCGAGCTATGGCAAACCACGTGCTCTGAAGGCCAAGGCAGTCTCTGAGTTTGAGGAAGAAGACTCTACCAACAGCCTTGGTGACCCTGAAGAACTGAGCCAGGAACTAGCACTGCTCGTGAAGAAATTTCAGAAGTTCCCAAGACATGGTCGCTTTGGAAAATCCTCAAGGAGCAACGATTCCTCATCTAGTGAATAGAAGAAAAGGCTATGCCACAAATGCAAGAAACCCGGTCACTACATTTAAGATTGTCCTTAGTGGGACAAGGAATTAAAGAAGAATAAATACAAGCATTACAGTTCTGATGATGCCAAGAAGAAGAAGAAATCTTCAACGTCTTCATCATCAAAATCCTCAAAGTCTTCATCTCACAAGAAGAGCAGCTCCAAGAAGGCTCGAGCATTCATTGGCAAGGAAATGGATTCTGAGGCTGAATCTGGGGATCATGAGGAAGAGGAGGCATCCGAGGAGTCTGAGTCAGGCGTGGCAAGTCTAGCTCTTGCTACCGCATTTGTCAGCAAGTCTATCTTCAACTCTGAAGAAAATGGCAACACCAACAACACTGATGAAGGCAATGATGACTACGCTCCCACCTATTGCTTCATGGCAAAGGGTGCCAAGGTAACTAAATACCCCTCCTCTGAATCAAGTGAGAATGAATCTGATGAAAATCTTAAGCCCAGCTACTCTAAACTTGCTAAGATTGCTATGAAACAAAAAAAGGCTATTGAAAAGCTTCAAAACATGCTAGACAAAAGTGATGATATGTTGGGTGATGAAATGGACCACACTAAAGACTTAACTGAAAATCTTCAGAGACTTCAGTCCAAGTTTGACAACCTTCAAAGTCATCATAACACTCTCTTATCTGATCACGAGAAGCTTTCTTATGAATTTCTTCAAAGAAAGCAAGATCTTGAGAAGCTAAGAGTGAGTTATGAAGATCTTCAGAAGGATCGTGATTCATTACTTGCTCAACAATCAACTCTACTTAGGAAGAATTTGTTCCTCCATGTCTGAAGTGCATAGAACATGAATCTGCTAATTCTTCACCTGAATGTTCAAATGCTTAAAATGTTACAAATTCTTCACCTGTCTCTGCTATCACTAATTCCTCATCTGAGGACATTGCTAGTACTACTAATAACGCAGGACTGAAGGAATTGTACACAACAGGCATGTACAAAAGCCTCAAAGGGCATCAGATTCTTTGTGATGTGCTCAAAAAGCAGATCCTCAATAGAAACCCTAGGAAAGAGGGTATTGCCTTCAAGAGGAAACTCAATGCTGATGGAACATATTGGAAACCTAAGCAATGCCCCAAAACCTCATGGATTGCTCCAAAGGGACCTCCAGTTGATCCATCCAATCTATCTGGCTTTACATGTGAATCTCCCCATTCTTTTGATGAGTCATTTGACTCCAACTATAAACTGTTCAAAAATCAGAATGGTGAAGTATTTGCTAGATATGTTGGCACTAACTGCAGGAACGGTTCTCCTATGAAGAAAATCTATGTTCCCAAAAGTTATCTTTGAAAGTCTTGAGGTGAATGTCCTCATGACACCACCTGTGAAGAATAGGAACCCCAGATCAAATTCTTCATATGAACCAAAATCTTCATATGGATCAAATTCCTCGAAAGGATCAAAGTCCTCATATGATCATCATTGAGATAACCCTTATGTTTCATAGGGTAGAGCTAAGGGCTATGAATATGAGCATTATTCTTCAAATTATTATGTTCATAAGTCCTCGAAGAATTTCTCTGCTTACTCGTATGCTTACCCTAACCCCTCTTATGTGAAACGAAGCAGACTGGCTTCTATGCCACCTTTGTCATATGGTGCTCATAGAGTGATGAACTCTTTGCCACCCCTTCAGATGTGGGTGGTGAAGAAAAAGAACTAATCTCTTATGCAGGGTCAGGTCTCCAGTCGTGCTCAAGACGACTGAAGAATTTGCTGGAGGCCTGAGTATGCCTAAAAGGACGCAGGCTAATCATAAAGAAATGAATTTACATTTCTCACGTCCTCATACTGATTTATATGTGCTATTACTTGATGAAATTGAACTAATGATAAATATGTCATATTCTTCACTGATGAAGTATATGAGTTCGTAAGTTGCACTAATTCATCTGCAGGATGATCAGCCCAAAGCAAACGAGTGGGTCCTCGATAGTGGATGTACAAATGACATGACGGGTGACAAGAATCTATTGGTGGATGCTCCTTTATCACCGTCACATCTGAAGCATATCATCTTCGCTGACAAAGGCAAAAGTCAGGTATTGGGTCTAGGTAAGGTTGCGATCTCAAAGGATCGACACATGGACAGAGTCATGCTTGTCGAGTCCTTAGGATACAACCTCATGTCAGTCTCAATGCTTTGTGATCTTGATGTGGTTGTTGTCTTTGGAAGATATCGTTGTGTTGTGATCATGGAAGCTGACCATTCCAAAGTCTTCAAAGGCTTTAGGAGAGGAGATCTGTATATTGTTGATTTCTCTACAGGACCACAACCAGCCGTGTGCTTACTTGCAAAAGCTTCAGAAGGCTGGCTATGGCATCGATGACTTGGTCATGCTGGCATGAGGAATCTGCACATGCTTGCGAAGAAGAAGCATGTCATTGGCATTGAGAATGTCAAATTCCTCAAGGATCACTTATGCGGAGCTTGTGGAGCTGGAAAGATGACAAAGGCCAAGCATCCAGCGAAGACTGTCATGACTACCACTCGTCCATTTGAATTGCTTCCCATGGATCTCTTTGGTCCTAACCACTATTCTGCAATTCTTAATGATGCATCTCAATATGGATTTGTTATTGTTGATGATTATTCTCGTTACACATGGGTGCACATTGTCACTTACAAACACGAAGTATGGGGAGTCTTCAAACGATTTTCCTCGAGGGCTTCAACCAACTTTGGTGTGAAGATCAAGCGCATCAGAACTGACAATGGGACTAAGTTCAAGAATTCTGGTCTTGATGGCTATCTTGATGAACTTGGTATTACTCATGAGTTATCTGCTCCTTATACTCCTCAGCAGAATGGCGTCGTGGAGCGCAAGCACAGAACCCTGCTGAAATGGCTCGCACAATGCTTGATGAATACACGACGCCTCGTTGCTTCTGGACTGAGGCAATTGATACTGCGTGCCACATCATCAACAGGGTATATCTTCACAAATTCTTCAAGAAAACTGCTTATGAACTCCTCACTGACAAAAAGCCAAATGTGAGTTATTTCAATGTCTTCAGTGCAAAATGTTGGATTAGAGATCCTCATCCCACTTCTAAATTCTCACCGAAAGCACATGAAGGTTTTATGCTTGGTTATGGAAAGGACTCGCACACCTATAGAGTATTCAACAACGTGCTTCACAAAGTTGTTGAAACTATAGATGTGCGATTCGATGAAACTAATGGCTCACAAAGAGAGCACCTACATTCTGTGATAGATGAACCAGCACCTGAAGATTCTATCAAGTTCAAGGCTACTGAGGATGTCATTCCTACCGAAGAATTCTGCTGAAGAATTCATTCCTGATCATGATGATCACCGAGCTGGCGCACCTGAAGAAAATGGGGCTAAAGAAAATGCTCCTGAAGGAAATACTGATCAAATTCCTCTAAGACAACCCACTCATACTCGCATTGATAAAAAAGTGCAAATTGAGAAGACCATTGATGACATTGAAGCACCAGGTCCTCTCACTCGCTCAAAATCTTCACATTTGTCTAACTTTTGTGGGCACTTTGCTTTTGTCTCTATCTCAGAGCCCACTAAGGTAGATGAAGCATTTCTGGAGCCTGAGTGGATTCAGGCTATGCAAGAAGAATTACATCCGTTTGAGCTCAACAATGTCTGGAAACTGGTCAAATGTCCAGATCCTCGCAAGCACAACATCATTGGCAAAAATTGGATCTACCGCAACAAGCAAGATGAAAATGGCCTTGTGGTGAGGAATAAGGCACGGCTTGTAGCTCAAGGCTACACACAGGTTGAAGGAATTGATTTCGATAAAACTTTTGCACCTATTGCTAGACTTGAGGCTATTCGCATATTACTTGCTTACGCTAACCATCATAATATTATCTTACAACAAATGGATGTGAAAAGTGCATTCCTCAATGGTAAGATTGAGGAAGAAGTATATGTTGCTCAACCCCCAGGTTTTGAAGATCCAAAGAATCCCGACAAAGTCTTCAGACTCAACAAGGCCCTGTATGGCCTCAAGCAAGCCCCTCGGGCGTGGTATGACACTTTGAAGGAATTCTTCATGAAGAAAGGCTTCAAACCCGGTTCACTCGACCCAACTCTTTTCACTAAATCTTATGATGGTGAATTGCTTGTGTGCCAAATATATGTTGATGATATTATCTTTGGCTGTACTGACCAACGCTATAGTGATGAATTTGCCCATATGATGAGTGAGGAATATCAAATGTATATGATGGGAGAGTTGAAATTATTTTTAGGTCTTCAAATTTGTCAACAGTGCAATGGTATATTCATATTGCAGGAGAAATACCTCAAAGATCTATTGAGGGCATGCAAGATTGCAAAGGGGTCAAAATTCCAATGCCCACAAATGGCCATCTATGCACTGATGAAAATGGTCAAGACTTCGATCAAAAGGTATACCGCTCCATGATTGGCTCTTTATTGTACCTATGTGCATCTAGGCCAGATATTATGCTTAGTGTTTGCATGTGTGCCTGATTTCAAGCTACACCTAAGGAATCACACTATAAGGCTGTGAAGCATATTCTTCGATATCTAGCTCACACACCAACACTTGGACTATGGTATCCCAAGGGCTCTTCATTTGATCTCATTGGATATTCAGACTCTGACTATGCCGGCGATCGCGTGGAGCGCAAGTCAACATCAGGCACATGTCATTTCCTCGGACGATCTTTGGTCTGTTGGTCCTCGAAGAAACAGAACTGCATATCTCTCTCCACTGCAGAAGCTGAGTACATTGCTGCTGGATCGTGCTGTGCTCAACTACTATGGATGAAGCAAACTCTCAAGGACTATGGCATCAACGTGAAGAATGTGCCTCTCTACTGCGACAATGAGAGCGCTATCAAGATTTCTCGCAACCCAGTTGAGCACTCGAAGACAAAGCACATCCAGATTCGTCATCATTTTCTTCGTGATCATGTATTGAAGGGCGATATCTCCATCTGCCATGCAAGAACTGAAGATCAGCTGGCCGATATTTTCACTAAGCCCTTGGATGAGAAGAGATTTAGCAAGTTGCGGTGTGAGCTAAATATCCTAGAATCTCCGAATGTTCTCTGAAATGGACACTCATCCTAACACTTATGCTGACTTGATGACTTAGATGCGCAACACACAAAGTAACGTTTTTCTTCAATCAATGAAGACTAACCCTCTAAGTGTGAAGAAATTAATGAATAAATTGACACTCAGAGCCCTACGACAATTGTATGCGGTGTTTGAAGCCAACTTTCTTATACGGTGGGTTACGCCACCACAAAAAGTTGAAAATCTTCAATTTGAGTTTTTCCTCAGTTTTGAAATTCCTCAGTTTTTTTTAAATTCTTCAACTTGCAATGTCTTCACTATTTCTGTCGTTTGTCTTCAGTTGAATACATATATATGAGTTTATGTCCTCTACAGCATTCACTTATTGCTAATTCTTCAAGTTGACTTTTTCCGCTAAGTGAATGTGATCGGACCCTTCCCCTCTATGCTAAACTCAATCTAATCTTTTCACAAATTCTTCATATGCATTCTGATTTGAAACTCGTTCAAAATCTTCACTGTGCCCTTGACAGCTGAAGAAATTGCGAACGGTAATTTAAAACTTATCTTATCTAAATTTTCGTCTTTGCCGCTCAAACCGTTCCGCTTCTCACGACACATACTTATCTATTCACCCACGATCCTACATGATCGCCACCTCACAATACGTGGGTGACACATGTCATGTGAATGGGAAAAGCCAGGGGCACGTTCGTCCGAAATCCTCGGGCGCATAGTTTTTCACTACCGCTATAAATACCCTGCCTTCTCCTCAATTCACTTTTACTCTGCTCGACCTCTCTCTCCCGCTCGAGCTTCCCAAACCCTAGCGCTGCCGCTACTTCATCATCGCCAGTGAGGAAGAGCTTCACTGCCTCGACCTCGTCGCTGTCGTACTCGCGCCGGTTGCGGATTTCTTCACTCCGTCGCCGCCGTAGTCGTCTTCCTCTGCCGAGTTAGGGCATCGAAGATCTGAATGGATGAACTTCATCTCAACACTTCCCAGTTCGTCGTGTTCTTCACTTCGGGTAATTAAAAGTTACTTTTATTTCCCGCTTTGATTCAAGTGTATTCCTAAAAATCTTCAAAGGTGTTTATTCTTCAAATCTTCACACACTAAAACACCTCACATGTTATCTGTTCTTGATTCGTCTCTCTAAGCAATGATTTTCTTCAAGATTCCTCAATTGTGTGGATTTTCAAATCTGTACAACTCTGGAACCTAAGATAAAGAACGCTTAGCGAAATTCTTCGAGACTCATCGGTCAAATTCCTCAAACCTATTCTGTTTCGAAAATCTTCTGAGAACGCATATGACCTCTCCAAATTCCTCGCAACTATACTCTGATCACAGGTACAAATGTCCGCTGCTGAATCACTAGGTTCTCATCAACTTAACTCATTTGCAGCGTTCCTCGAATAAAAGTTGCATACCTCTTCAAAAACTTCAGTTGTTCATATTCCTCAGCTGAAGAAAATGACTGACTTGAAGCCACAAAAGGGAGGAAAAAGGCCTAAGGTCAACACAGCGTTTGAAATCCCTGAGGATATTTATGCCGGATACTGCACTCCTAATGAGGCCAAGTTTGGCAAGGAGGACAAGAATCAGCGCAAAGTGCGCATCCAACGTATTGAGAGGAGATGGGCACGAGAATGGAGGGAGTACCAGTATCTTACTCCCAAGTACATGAAGAAATTCGCGCTTAATCCTCCATGCTCAAGACCTCCATTGAGACCTGGCCAACTGGCGGATCCCCCCAGCCTCAAGCGCGGTAGGACTATGCTACTGAATGGGCTAGGCGCCAGGCCAAACTAGCCAAGCAAGAAAAAGAAGCAGTGAGGAAATTCAATGAAGATTCTGCTGCTGCTGCTAATGCTGCTGAGGCATCTGGTAGTAAGCCCAAGAAGGCTATGCCAAAGAAGCCTGACCACAAGTCCAGTGCTTCTCCTTCAATGCCCTCACGGCCAAGTTCCTCAGCATTACCCGCACGGCCAGCATCTTCAAAGCCGTCACAGCCAATTCCTCAGTATGCTCCTCCTCCTCCTCCGACAAAGTCTTCGGCTGCTCCGACAAAATCTTTGGCACCTATGCATCTTGCCACGTGCCAAAGGACTCAAGGCTTCTCTATTGCCTCAGGAGCATCTGCAAGCTCCTCAGCTGCTCGACCTTCATCAGCTGGTCCCTCACTGCTGAAGAAAAAGGCCACTGCTGGACGAGGTATTCGACCAAGTCCTCACAAGAAGCAAGTCACTTTCCAAGTGCCCTCTGATGATGATGAGGCGGATGATGATGAACTTGCTAAAATCATCAGAGACAGGCAAGCCAGGGACACTAGAGCCAAAGGCAGCAATGTGCCACTACTTCTGGATCCCAAGCTGATCCTCGATTTCATTGACTTATGGCACAAGGACCCCGCTACACCTTTGCCGGAGATCAACCTCACTCCTGGTCAAAGTCATGTTCTCACTCACTTCATTGAGGAAGAAAAGTGGAAATATGAAGAAGGACGAAGGCTGAAGAAAGCGCAATACAAGAAATAGGGCTACCTCAAGGACAATGTCCTCAATCTTACCCCCGAACAACTCATTGCTGTACAAGCTGAAATCAAGCAACTGAGTGATGATTTCAATCGGTACCATGTTGATTGGAAGGGAGCAAAGGTTCAATTCGTCAATTTGAAGAAGACTTTCTCTTCAACTGCCGCTGCGCCGGTGCATGTTGAAATTCCTCAGGCTGAAGAATCTGCTCAGCCCACTGAAGAACATGCCAGCACCGCTGATGTCAGTATGGCTGCTAAAGGAAATGAGAGTACCAGGGCTAATGACTCCATTCCAGCCGCTGATGATATTGCGAGGGCATCCACTAGTGATGCGCCTGAAGAAAGTGAACAAGTCAGGGCAACTACAACAGTTGCGCCTGAAGAAAATGCACCTCTTGTGCCTACACCAACTCCGATCCTTCCATCTGCATCTGATGTGAAGAAGACCAAGGCTGCAGAACATGCAGCGATGAAGAAAAGCAAGGCATCAGCTTCATCAAATTCTTCAGCTCCTAAGAAGATGAAGACTCTGATCAGTTCCATTGATAATCCAATTGATGCCATTCCCGTCTCATCAATGCCATCAAAGGACCTTGTTCCTTTTGGTGAAGAATATGAGATTCCCGAGGAATCTGATGAAGAAACTCCATCTTCTGGTTCGACGGAGCAGTTGGACAAAGAAATTGAAGTGGATGAGATCCCTTCAACCCCTGTCATTTCCTCACCTATGCCTCAGTTTATTGCTGAAGAGGCAGGTGTTGAAGAAATTGAAGATGAGGATGTGGACATTGGATGTATCACTCATGTGCTCAATGATGAATTTTGGGACAGTCAACATCCAAACTCACCAATGTTCACTCCTCTCCAAGTTGTTCCTCAGTCCCCAGGCACTACTGAAGTACAAGTGGGATCTGATGAACCACGTGCAACCCCGTCTATTCATGAAGACATTCCAGCCACTAGTGCTGAAGAAACTATGAATGAAGAAGTGATGACTCAGGCTGCAGATGCAGAAGAAACTGAAATTCCTCAACATGAGGAACCTGAGATTGCGATTCCTGAGGTGATATTGCAAATCATAGACACTCCTCAGCCCAAGCCAAAGAATCCCTTCTCCAAGAAGTCAAAATTCAAGGCTGGTGATTTCTTCGGCGAGCACGTATTCTTCACTAAATTCAACCCGTATGACAATGCTCGTCTTAGAAGGAAGCGTTTCTGGACTGCTATCCAGGCAAACTTCTATTCCTCAGTCCTCTTTGACAAAGACAAAGTGTTCGATCATGAGCACATTCCTCACGTGGACATGGAAACTATGCCTTGCTTCATGCCGGTTCTCAGTATGCTTCACGATGCAGGCTTGCTAAATTTCTACACTGACATCATTGATTGGAATGAAGAACTTATTCTTCAGTTCTACGCAACTTTGCATATCACAGGCAATGCTGCTGACGTCAACTCATGGGTGTTGGACTGGATGACTGAAAACACTCACTATAAGGCACCAGCCTCTGAATTGCTTCATGCCTTGCGAATCAGTCCTCCACCAGAAGGCGCTCGCTGTCTGTATGATGAACCTGAACTTACTATCACTATATGCAAGTGCTCATGAAGCCGCTGAAGCCTGGACAAGCCCAAAGGACCAAATTCCTCGTGAAGGATTTGCTGTATGTACCAAGGACCATATATCGCATCCTGATGAAGACAATCAGTCCCATCAAAGGTCATGATTCATCTGATGAAGAAATTGTGGGGATGATGAAGAATATGCTCTTCAACATCATGCATGGTATTCCTATCAATTACCATGATTTCTTCATGCAGACTCTCGCAAATGTTGCACTTTCTCCATTTTAGATGAAGCCTTACGCACCGTGGATCATGAGATTCCTCAGAACAAGGTCTTCACTCAACTACAAGGCTGATTTTCAGAATCACCTCAGCTACTTGCCCCCAATTGAAGTCCTCAAGCGGACAATTTCCTCATCTGATGAGAAGGGCAAGTCACCAGCTGTGATCGATGAAGGCACTCGTCCATTGGATGGTCAATTCCGCAAAGCTGCATCCTACTCCACCAATGATGACTCTGCCACACATGATTCTGCTGCCAATGCTCCAAAGTCAAGTCCTCAAGCTACTACTCCTCGTGTGATGACTGACCATGAACTACTTATAAGTCTTCACCAGAAGGTCGATCGGAATCACAAATGGGTTAAGCGTCAGTTTGGCTCTATTCTTCACAACATGACTTCTACACATAATGTAGTGAAGAAAAACCACTACTACCTCCATGAAGTGTTTGATCGCACCTGGGCTATTCTGTCACATCTATATGGTAAAGAAGATCTGAAGCAAATGGGCTTCAAGGAAGACTTTGACTGGTCTGCACCTCCACCGAAGAAATTCAAGAAGGTCAAGGTTCCTTCCTTGCTGGCCAGCTCATATTCTTCATCACGCGCCACGGATGAGAATGAAGACTTGGACGACACTGCAGCAGGCCCTACAACGACTCAAGACCTTGACAACACTGGCGCTCCTCCATCATCATGATATTCTTCAGGGGCGTTAGTCCTCAGTTTCAACCCTTTTAGTCATTTGATGACAAAGGGGGAGAAATTTGGGTTAGTCTTCAAGCGGGTCTATATATGGGCGTTTTTTTTTGCTAAGTTACAACTCTCGTTCTTCTGACGACTTTGCTAGATCGAGTTGTAATCTTAAACTCTATGGTGGCTCGATACTTTTGTTGTGTTCTTCTGCATGCTTATTCCTCATTAATATTAATGCACGCCTGCTGAATTACATCAGTCACCATATTTCATCATGCATTTCAAATTCCTCATATTATATGTCAAATGCGTGTATGATTTACAAGATACAGGGGGAGATCTCCATGATTATACTCTTCAAGTGTGCATTGCTTCAAAAGAAAATTCCTCACGTTGCACATCTTCAAGCGGAGTTCTTCTATATCTTGCAATCAAATTCCTCAATGTTAGTATTTACACTTCACATGTTTATCCCCGTTAAAAACTTAACCTATATTGTCATCAATCACCAAAAAGGGGGAGATTGTAAGTGCATCTAGTGCCCCTTAGTGATTTTGGAGTATTGAAGACTTATAGGTTAAGAAACTGATACGTTTGTGAGTGTACACAGGTCTATAAGTCTATGAGGAGTTTGATATTTACAGAGAAAGTCGATCCCTAAAAATGAAGTTCTTCAACTGAAGACTTTGGATTTCTGAAGACTTTCTGAAGACTTTCTGAAGACTTTGAAAGTGAAGAAATTGGTGTGACCTTGAAGACTTGGTAATCATTCGAGGAACATGAAGCATGAAGACTTTTGTTTTTACTATTTCATTTTCTCTTTCTTGAGTCATAGGAAACACCGTACTGTTAAAGGGGGTCGAGGAAATACTAAGGAAACATTTCCATGTGATGCTCAACTCAAAATCCTACACCACCAATCCCTTTCGAGTGAAGCCATTGGAAATCTCGCACAGTTCAGTCATATTCTTCAGTGACAGAGACGAAGTTCTTCTGGTCTCTGAGGAATTTGTTCTGACTGAAGAGTTAGGAATTCGCCAATGCAGATTGCCTACAAAGTGAGGAACATGATAGCCCTGAGGAATTCGAACCCGAATATTCCGACCGTTGTTGTGCTACGCGCCAGCTGTCCTAAAATATCTACCCACCTAACGGTCATATCAGACAAGGGCATTTATGTCTTATCATGTCGGGCTGCTCCTAGGCTATAAATAGCCGCCCCCTACAACCACTAGTTGGTTGGCTGCTCCAAGAGAAACTGACACTTGTCATTTGAGAGCAACCCATCCCCCGAGGACTTTGAGCGAAAATCATCAAGTGAGGAAATCCCAAACCCAAACCTACAAAACCCCAAGTGATTGAGCATCACTGAAGAGATTGATCCTGCGTGGATCTAATGCTTGTTTCCTTTGAAGACTGTGCTTCTTCCAGACGGTTAGGCGTAAAGGTCTAGAGCATCCAAGAGGAATTGTGGATTGCCGAGTGACCGAGTTTGTGAAGGTTTGGAAGTCACCTGAAGACTTACCACGCGTGATTGGGCGAGGTATGTGTGACCTTAGCTCAAGGAGAATACAACGAGGACTGTGAGTCCGGGACTGGGCGTCCTCGAGTTTAAATACTCAGCCGCTCCAACCAGATGTACAACTGAGACATCAGTTGGAACTGGTCTACCATATCATTGTCTTCATCTAGCTAACTGGTTCTATCTCCTCAACTCTTTCATTTCCTCATGTCTGTTGTTGTGTGTTTGTTCATATCTGTTTGAAGACTTTGACTGAAGACTTCCTCAATTTCCTCAGTTCCATGTCTTCAGTCTGTTTGTCTTCTTTCTTGTGTTATCTTGTGTTTACGCTTTCTGTACTCTGTGCTTGTCTTCTTTTCATCATGATGACTATGCTTGTGTTCTGTTATGTTCCTTTCTGAGTACTTATTCCGCTGCAAGTAGTTCTTCATTTAGGAATTTCCTCACCAGCAAATTCCTCAGTGAAGAATTCATAAAAATCGCCTATTCACCCCCCCTTTAGTCGATATAACGCACTTTCATGTCTGTATTTTATTTTATCGACACCTCTATATCTAAACATGTGGACATATTTTTCGATATTGGCTTTCGCTTGAGGACAAGCGAGGTCTAAGCTTGAGGGAGTTGATACGTCCATTTTGCATCATGCTTTTATATTGATATTTACTGCATTATGGGTTGTTATTACACATTATATCACAATACTTATGCCTATTCTCTCTTATTTTATAAAGTATACATGAAGAGGGAGAATGCCGGCAGCTGGAATTCTGGACTAGAAAAGGAGCAAATATTACAGACATATTCTACACAACTCCAAAATTCCAGAAACTTCACGGAGAATATTTTTGGAAAATATAAAAAACATTGGGCGAAGAAAGGACCAGAGGGGGCCAGCTGCCATCCACAAGGATGGAAGGCACGCCCTACCCCCTGGGTGCGCCCTCCGGTCTTGTGGGGCCCCTAATAGGCCGACGCCCATCTTCTGCTATATGGTGTGTTTTGACCTGGAAAAAATCATAAGGAAGCTTTCAGGATGAAGCACCGCCATCTCGAGGTGGAACCTAGGCAGAACCAATCGAGGGCTCCGGCGGAGCTGTTCTGTCGGGGTAACATCCCTCCGAGAGGGGGAAATCATTGCCATCGTCATCACCATCGATCCTCTCATCGAGAGGGGGTCAATCTCCATCAACATCTTCACTAGCACCATCTTCTATCAAACCCTAGTTTATCTCTTATATCCAATCTCTGTCTTAAAACTTCAGATTGGTACCTGTGGGTTGCTAGTAGTGTTGATTACTCCTTGTAGTTGATGCTAGTTGGTTTATTCGGTGGAAGATCATATGTTCAGATCCTTAGTGATAATTAATATTCCTCTGATTATGGACATGAATATGCTTTGTGAGTAGTTACGTTTGTTCCTGAGGACATGGGAGAAGTCTTGTTATAAGTAATCATGTGAATTTGATATTCGTTCAATATTTTGATGAGATGTATGTTGTATTTCCTCTAGTGGTGTTATGTGAACGTTGACTACATGACACTTCACCGTGATTTGGGCCTAGGGGAAGGCATTGGGAAGTAATAAGTAGATGATGGGTTGCTAGAATGGTAGAAGCTTAAACCCTAGTTTATGTGTTGCTTCGTCAGGGGATGATTTGGATCCATATGTTTCATGCTATGGTTAGATTTATCTTAATTCTTCTTTCATAGTTGCAGATGCTTGGGAGAGGGGTTAATCATAAGTGGGAGGATTTTCCAAGGAAGGGTAGCACCCAAGCACCGGTCCACCCACATATCAAATTATCAAAGTAATGAATGCAAATCATATGAGCATGATGAAACTAACTTGACAGTTATTCCCATGTGTCCTCGGGAGCACATTGCTTTATATAAGAGTTCGTATAGGCTTGTCCTTTGCTACAAAAAGGATTGTGCCACCTTGCTGCACCTTGGTTACTTTTGGTACTTAATACCCGTTACGACTTACCATATCACACAACTAACTATTACTGGTAATTTCAGTGCTTGTAGAGAATACCTTACTACAAACCGCTTGTCATTTGCTTCTGCTCCTCGTTGGGTTTGACATACCGAAAGGACTACAATAGATCCCCTATACTAGTGGGTCATCATCCATTCATGAAGAAAATATGGAACTTGAAAATGGACATCAGGAATCTTCTTCGAAAGGTGAAGGGGAAATCCTTTCACATTATGGCAGTTCACAAGAAGAAGATGTCAAGAATCAACACACTATCACAAGAGGACTAAAAGTGCTCACTGAAAGGCTTAGTGATCTCAGGGGACAGAATCTATGTCTCACAAATGATGATGAACTTGAATTGCGTGAACCTTTGAAAGAAATGAAGTACTTGAAATGCAAATAGTTCGGTCATTTCATAGCAGACTGTCCTTGCTGGGATGAAAAACCTAGTAACCGATGGAAGTATCTTCACTGCAATGGATTCACTTGAACTGATCGTCATACTAAGCTCTCAAAGAAGAACGAATCTTCCTCATTGTCGGTGTCAAAACCGGTGGATCTCGGGTAGGGGGTCCCGATCTGTGCGTCTTAGGCTGATGGTAACAGGAAGCAAGGGACACAATGTTTACCCAGGTTCGGGCCCTCTCGATGGAGGTAAAACCCTACTTCCTGCTTGATTAATATTGAAGATATGTGGAATGCAAGAGTAGATCTACCACGAGATCGTAGAGGCTAAACCCTAAGAGCTAGCGTATGATGATATGATTGTAATTGTGATCGGCCTTCTAAGGACCATGCTCTCCGGTTTATATAGACACCGGAGAGCTAGGGTTTACATGGAGTCGGTTACTAGGAAGGAAACATAATATCTGGATCGCCAAGCTTGTCTTCCACGCAAAGGAGAGTCCCATCCGGACACGAGCCGAAGTCTTGAGTCTTGTATCTTGACGCTTCTATAGCCGGGACGATGAATATAGTCCAGCTATCCGGATACCCCCTTATCCAGGACTCCCTTAGTAGCCCCTAAACCAGGCTTCAATGACGATGAGTCCGGCGTGCAGCCTTGTCTTCGGCATTGCAAGGCGGGTTCCTCCTACGAATACTCCAAGGTGATTATCGAACATGTAGGTTGTGTCCGGATCTGCAAGATGATCTTCACACACTCTTAGCATAAATCCGTTCCACTGGCAATCTTCATACATCGTGCCCTTGCATCGTGACCTGGTCCAATACGAACCAGTGTTTCCTGCTCCACCTCGATTCGCGTTGCGAGGCGGTTTTATCGGCACGTCCTGCCAAAGCAGAGATCGTGTCCCTCTTAATACGGGATCTTTCATCAATATGGGCATATGTGACCCCACGACGACTGTTGATATAATTCCGTGTTTCTTTTTAGATAAGTCTCAAGCGGTCACGTTGAGGACTCTTGGTATTCATCCCTTTTATAAAGGGGTCGAGGCCTACGCCTCGTCTCCACCTTTCCTGCTCCTTCTCATACCTCGAGCTCCATCGCCCAAAGCCTAAGCTCCAACACCCCAGATCTTCCAGTATCTCCGAATCTGACATAGCAGGCCAGTGGGTGGCCTCCTCGATTCAGGAGGAGGATATTGAGAAGCTTAGGGAGTTTGGATACCTGACTGCCGACATCCAGAACATGCTTCCCGCTCCGGGGCAAGTCATCCCCACGCCGGAGCCCAACGAGAGTGTCGTGTTTACTCCTCACTTACTCCGAGGCCTAGGCCTCACCCTCGACCCCTTTGTGAGGGGGCTCATGTTCTATTATGGCTTGGATTTCCATGATCTAGCTCCAAACGCCATCCTCCATATCTCGTCTTTCATTATTGTGTGAGAGGCTTTTCTCCACATCAACCCACACTTCGGATTATGGCTAAAGACCTTCAATTTGAAGCCGAAGATGATCGAGGGGCGACATGCGGAGTGCAGAGGCGCCATAATAAGCAGGAACGCTGATGCCCCATGGCCAGAGGGTTCTTTTTCGGAAGTGTCCGACATATGGCAACGAAGATGGTTCTATGTCACCGCTCCTAGAGGCACAAAGTGGGTAGCTGCCCCCGAGTTCCGCTCAGGCCCTCCATCACAGTTGGCATCTTGGACCGATGTGGGACAGAGTTATGGGCCTGCTGGCGATGTACTAGAACTGCAGAATCGCATCCGGGAGCTTATTAGGAGGGACATAAATCTTGTCAGCATAATTCAGGTAATGCTAGTCCGGCGGATATTGCCGTGCAAACGTCGGCCTCTCCGTATGTGGGAGTTTAATCTGGAAGGTCCGCAGACTATCAAGCACTTCTTCGGCTTGACGCTCGAAAGAATGTGTAAATTATTCTTCGGACCACAAGCAAGATGTCCGGACACCACCGAGGATGCGGGCCTAAGCTGCAATCGCCTAGATGCCCAAGTGAGTAACCTTAAAGCCGGACACTTCATTTATATTTATCTACTCTAACATTCTCTCTGCGGCCAGGAATGGCTTGACAAGGCGAAGAGAATCAGGTGTCCGGCACCACTTCCTGAGGGCTCGCCTGGTCCCACCATTGCGAAGATGCTGGACCGGGTGCTCAGCAAAATCCCTTCAGAGAAGGATGAAGGAAAGGGCAGTGAAGCCGAACTTCACACGGTACGCATCCAGACCGGGAAAATCGTTAACCCTCCTATGGAGGATAGTTGGGAAGGGAAGGTAAAAGCCTCCTCCCCATGCGGGAAGAAGAGGGCCACCTCCAAAGATTTGGAGGCGAAGACGCCCAAACAAGGGAAGAAAACATCACCAAGGGGCTCTGTCGCGACGGGCGCCCTCACCACGTCATGCCCACCAACGGGCCAGCCCTCCAACAAGCCATAAGTCATTCATTAATTCGAAGGTGAGATGTTACTCCGAGATCCATAACCAATACTTCATTTTTTTGTAGTCCGGCGAGCAGCTCTTCTCAACAGAGTTCGTCTTCGGGGGATCTTCGCCCGGAGATGATGGAGAGCGAAACCCCACCCAACTCTCCGCCTCACGAGGCAGGCGACACGGAGGTGCATCACGGAAGAGTCCGGATATGTCGAAGCCGGAGGCTAGTACGTCAGCCGCCCTGAGCCCGGAGCATTTGGCTCCCATGGGGGGCGATGAGAAGGGTCTGGCGCAGTTTAGTGTCCGACCGGACGTACTGACGGGCCGTCTGGAGCAAGTCGCGCTCTCAAAGGAGCACCGCTCTTTAATGAGCACGGTGCTTACGAAGATTTCATCCGCTACCAGTGGCTTGAATGAGGCATTTACAAGCCTGCTCATAGGCTTTGAGGTATGTAGCGAAAGAATGCACAACTTTTTGGTTATGAAGCGCGTGCTAGGTGTGCTCCCTATAGATAGTAGCCCCTGAGACTTTGGTTGCCCGCCATTGGCGGCAAACGGGGGATCATATACTGATGGTTGCGCCGTACATGTGCGCATGTATACAAGGATCCGGCAGCCGACCAATCTGCCGCAGTTGCCGAGCTAAGGAGGCAAATCGGATCCATCGATGCCGATATCACGCTGGTGAATAAACGGCTTGAGGAGTCCCAGGGTATGTGCTTGGTTTTTATTATAATGTATAGGAAAATGCTAGAGCGGCATAATATTAATGCAATGTATTGGCACTGCAGATGGTGCTGCTGCCGTGGAGGCCCTGAGGGCGGAGCTCGCTCAAGCCAAGGAACAAGCTCGACCTGGCAATGTGGCTGCCCTAAAGGCGGCCAAAGAGTTGAGAGCCGAACAGTCTACTCGTCACCGAAGCAAGGAAAAGATTGCCGAAATGGTTGAAGAGTTAAAAAATGCCACCGACCGGTATGCGCTCCTCGAAAAGGAGAGCCAGGCTAGTTCGGCCGACCTGGACAAGGCACGGAATGCCGCCAAGGAGATGCAGACCGAGATCCGGAGTATGCGGGAGGAGCTCCAACAAGCTGACAAAACCATGGCTGGGGGCTCGTACTTACTACGGACGAAGTTCTTGGATCCGAAGTATGCTCCCCTGGCGGGTCACATGAGTCCTGCAGACGCATATGCAGATTTGGCGAGTAGCACAGCTGACGCTGTCAAGTTCTTCGCGGGTCAAAGCGATGAAGAAGTGGAGAAGCTTTTCTGGTCGTAGTTCAATGCTCCCACTCGCCCGCTGCCACTGAATGAAAAGGTGGCTGCTACGGCGGAGCTCCACAGGCTGTCCGGACTTGCGATGCGGTCTGTAATAGACCATCTTTGGCCGAAGGGGCCTAAGCCAGACAACTACTTTGGTTTGGTGCAACAATTCCTTGGCGCCGTATCCCGGATTGACGCCATGAGGAGGTCAGCGTGCATAGAGGGTGCGCGGATGGCTCTAGCCTGTGTTAAGTCCTATTGGACGGATATGGAGGCCACTGTAATAGCTAGCCAGGATCCGGCGGGGGGCCAACATCCAGCCAAGCACTACTTGGCGCAAGTCATAGAAGGTGCCCGCCTGATAGAGGCGCAGTGCTTGAAGAGTGTTGTATTCGAGTGATAAGTCGAATCATTGTAAAAAACAATGTTTAGATTAATTATGAGGCTATGTTTAAACTTTTGCTCGGAAGTATGATTGTCCTCCCTTTGCGGCTATTTTATATGTATAAGTAGTCTGAAAGATAGCAGTCGTTGGCTTCAACCCCCTCGCGGAAAATGCGGGGGCATTGGCAAAAAAATATGCATAATCACACTTGATCCAACATCTTGGTCCGTTAAGGAGGTGATCGCACGCCAAACTAGGCAACCGGACTATATAGCTGTAACACTTTCGCTGAGCCATGGGAGTCTAATGGTGGGGCTACTATGTAGCTCCTGGTACCTCCACGTGCATCCGAATACGTGCACATGTGTACATGGTCGGGAAACGGCCCTTCGTTAAGGCGGAGGAATCTTTAGGGATTCCGGTGAGTCTTCAAGTGGTTGAACAGTCTCTCGCTGTATCATGATGGTCACTTTTTGGCTTTCTCTACTGAGGCGCTCATCCGGAATAACCAGGGCACAATCGCAGTAGTTCTCCTTTGGCCAGCCTTAGCCGGATGATAGCGGAACGTAAGGCGGCAAACAGAGGAGCCGGGCAAACCCAACATTTTGACCAAAGACATGATTCGGAGCTGATGCATATACGGCCAAACTCGTGACGGCGAACACTCCCGAGGGTATTCGGTCTTTTGTAAAAGAAGATAGGCTGACAAGAGCCTAGTTTAAGTCCTTTATTTCTAGGTACATGCAATTTAGTCTGCCGTGGCCAAATGCCAAAAACGACAGTATCCTCTGTGGGTATAGAACCCGTGGGATGGTTAAACAACAAGAGGCAGTAAAAAAGGTTTACACAGGGGCTTAATCTAAAAAGAAACCTGTTGCACGGGGCCCTGCTGCACGTCTGTGCCTTTGTCTCCATTGTGCCATATCCTGGAAGGGTATCACGCGAACATTGTCTGCAAAAAGGAAAAAACTCGTAGGAGGGTGCAACGTAAGTATGCGATCAGTAATAAGATTGTAAGCTGTTGGCCTGCCAATAAGGTTGAGCCAAGTGTGGGGCTGTATTAAATATAGGCAGCCCCTGGTTTCCCTTATGGGATTACATATACAGTGCTCTGTTTGAATTTATCCGGGCTACCGGACTCGTCTAACCGTGTCTGTGGTCGTAATGACCAATCATGTTTTCTAAAACTAGAGGCCTCTTATAGTCCGGCCGCCAGGGCCGTCGCATATTCCTCTGCGCGTGAAGGGCGCTTTATGATTCCGCTAACGGTGATGACGCCACGGGGACCGGGCATCTTGAGTAAGGTGGCCATAGTTCGGCAATGCGTTGAAGCGGGCGAAGGCCATCCTTCCTAGCAATGCATGATAGCTGCTTTGGAAGGGTGCGATAATGAAGGGCAGCTCCTTGCTTCTGGAGTTGCCCGGGGAGCCGAATGTTACTTCCAGCACGATGGAGCCCATGGCGCGGGCTGCAACGCCTGGTATCACCCCTTCAAAGGTGGTGTTGCTTTGTTTAATTTTGGATGGGTTTATCCCCATTCCACGGACAGTGTCCTTGTATATTAAATTGAACCCACTGCCGCCGTCCATGAGGACACGGGTGAGACGGTATCCGTCGATTACTGGGTCAAGCACCAAGGCCTGTGATCCTCCGTGCCGAATACTAGTTCGGCCATCCATGTGATCGAAAGTGATCGGACGATACATCCAGTAGTGAGACATGGGTACGATGGGCTTTACATCATGCGCTTCTATGGGCGCGCGTTGATGCCCTCTCATGGATGTGCGAGTCGCATGGATCATGTTTATTGTTTTAACCTCTGGCGGGAACTTTTTCTGTACCCCAGTGTTCGGCTGGTGAGGTTCATCCTCGTCTTCGCTTGGTGTGCCCCTCGCCTTGTGTTCGGCGTTTAATTTGCCACCCTGCTTGAAGACCCAGCACTCTCTATGGGCGTGGTTTGCAGGTTTTTCTGGGGTGCCATGAATTTGGCATAGTCTGTCCAGGACTCTGTTCAGACTGGACGGTCCGTCTTTAGTGCCTTTGAATGGCTTCTTATTCTAATCAGGTTGAGAGCCCCTGAATCCGGCGTTAACCGTCGTGCTATCTGGGCTCTCTTCCTTGTTTTGGCGTTTGTTTTTATTATGCCGTGGCTTCCCGTTGCCATCCCTTAGTTCAGATGTGCTGGGGTCGCTGGTGCCTTTACGGGCAAACCAGCTATCCTCAACCGCGCAAAAGCGGGTCATAAGGCTTGTTAAGGCTGCCATTGTCCTTGGCTTTTCTTGGCCGAGGTGTCGGGCAAGCCATTCGTCACGGATGCTGTGTTTGAAAGCCGCTAAGGCTTCGGCGTCCGCACAGTCGACAATTTGATTCTTCTTAGTGAGGAATCTATTCTAAAGCTTGCGGGCGGGCTCTCCAGGCTGTTGGATTATGTGACTTAGATCGTCTGCATCCGGAGGCCGGACATAAGTCCCTTGAAAATTGGCCCTGAAAGCGTCTTCGAGTTCCTCCCAACTCCCAATTGAGTTTTCGGGGAGGCTTTTCAACCAGTGTCGAGCTGGTCCCTTCAACTTGAGGGGAAGGTATTTGATGGCGTGGAGGTCATCCCCACGAGCCATGTGAATATCTAGGATAAAATCCTTGATCCAGACCCCTGGGTCTGTCGTGCCATCGTATGCTTCTATGTTCATAGGTTTGAAGCCTTGTGGGAATTCATGGTCCAGTACTGCTTTGGTGAAGCACAGGGGGCGAGCAGCCCTTGTGTATCTGGACGCATTGTGGCATGTAGTCGGCTGTTGTTGTGTCCGGGGTTTATTCCGAACTGGTATCAGGCTTTTATGAGCGTTTGGGTGACCATAGTCTTGCGCTAGGGTGTGTCTTCTAGATCCATATATGGACCTGGCTGCGCCGGTCTTTTTATCCGGATGTTCGCGTGGATCGTGCGCAGTGTCCGCTGCCGCTCTGTTATGGTTGTGAGGTGGTACGTCTGTTTTCTTGGTCGAATTTTCTTTTGGTGGAACGGCCGCATCGTCGAATTCTGGCAGTAGCTTCCGCTTCGGATAGCTTTTCGCATGGCGGTCGTCGCCATATCTTTGTTCAGTGTCTAGCACCTTATTCCATCTGCGACTTAGCTTTTCCTGCACGGCCTTGAGCCGTTGCTTCTGCTTTTCTAGACTTCTTGCGGTGGCCATAAGCTTTCTGTGGAGGTTGTCTCGTTCCACTTGTTCGTCCGGGATGATGAATGCATCGTCGTCCGGACTATCTTCTTGTTCTGGGGCGGCATCTTGAGCTCGTCCCTCCGGATCATGTTGATCGGGTATTTGCTCCGAACTTGATTTGGCGTGACCTGGCTCGTCCTGCTCCATCGCTGGGTCCATGTGATCATTATTGCTTTTGGAGTTTGTGGGTATATCAACCCTTCTTGCGTTCTTATCGCTGTTTTTGCCATTGCTGGAGTTTGAGCGGCGTCTCCGCCGCCTCTTTGGCTTTTGCCCGGGTGTTTTATCGTCCGGGCTGCCGTCCTTATTGGGCATATCTACCATGTATATATCGTGTGACAAGGTAGTACTCCCGCGCTCCAGGGATTCTGGAGCCTCTCCTGTATCGTCGTCCATACCGTCGATGTCTTCGTAGTCAAGCACGTCAGTTAATTCTTCGATCGTGGCAATAAAGTGGGTGCTGGGTGGGCGCCGAATTCCTTCGTCGCCTGCTTCCCACTCGAGCTGGACATAGTTCGGCCCAGAGTCTCCTGACAAAGAGAGAGACCTCAATGAGTTCAGCATGTCACCAAAGGGTGAGTGTTGAAAGATGTCCGCGGCGGTGAACTCCATCACCGGAGCCCAACCTGGCTCGGCTGGCTCTAGAGTGAGCGGACCAGGACCAACAGCCGGATATGAGTCCGGGGATCCGGGATTACAGGCCTCCACAGAAGTGGGACCCGTGTTCGGCTCTACCGCCGATAAGTGTGCGGCCCGCGGAGCGAGGTCCGGCCCTCCGTCCATAGGCAACGCAACCTGCCCTGGATTTAGATCTAAGGTTGCTTCGAGGATGATGTCCCGGGCACTGTCCGATAGTAGGTCTAGGCCGTGCTCGTCGCGGCTGTCCGCTGCTCCTGGCGCAGGCTCGAATCCATCGAAGATCAAGTCTCCGTGGATATCTGCCGTGTAGTTCAAGTTTCCGAACCTGATCTGGTGACGAGGGGCGAAGCTGTCGATCTGCTCCAACTGGCCAAGCGAATTGGCCCGCAGTGCGAAGCCACCGAACACAAAGATCTGTCCGGGGAGAAAAGTCTCACCCTGGACCATGTTGTTGATGATTGAAGATGCCATCAAGCCTCGAAGCGACAACACAGAGGAACTCTCAATGAAAGCACCAATGTTGGTGTCAAAACCGGCGGATCTTGGGTAGGGGGTCCCGATGTGTGCGTCTTTGGCTGATGGTAACAAGAAGCAAGGGACACAATGTTTACCCAGGTTCGGGCCCTCTCGATGGAGGTAAAACCCTACTTCCTGCTTGATTAATATTGAAGATATGTGGAATACAAGAGTAGATCTACCACGAGATCGTAGAGGCTAAACCCTAAGAGCTAGCCTATGATGCTATGATTGTAATTGTGATCGGCCTTCTAAGGACCATGCTCTCCGGTTTATATAGACACCGGAGAGCTAGGGTTTACATGGAGTCGGTTACAAGGAAGGAAACATAATATCCGGATCGCCAAGCTTGTCTTCCACGCAAAGGAGAGTCCCATCCGGACACGAGCCGAAGTCTTGAGTCTTGTATCTTGACGCTTCTATAGTCCGGACGATGAATATAGTCCGGCTGTCCGGATACCCCCTTATCCAGGACTCCCTCACTCATCATCTTCAATGAGACCAGCCACTGACGTGCAAGCCAGAGCAACCATCGAATCTAATATGAGGAGAATATCACAACTAAATAGAGCATGTGCTGAAATGACTATGGATTCGGAAGATGAGATATCCGAATCAGAATCAGAAGATGAAGAGCTTCATGAAAGGATAGGAAGAAGCAATGCATTTGTTACATGTGAATCATTTGAGAAATCACTCAAATCAGACAATGATGACAAGGCCTCAAGTGATGATGAACCAATTGCATTCTATCTCATGGCAAAAACCTCAAAGCATCATGTATCAGCAAAACATCGAACATCTATGAATGCATATTCTCCTGAATGCATTGCCTATGCTAAACTCGTCAAGATTGCAAAATCTCAACAAGATGAGCTTGAAACACTTGAGAATAATCTTAGGAACACCGAAGGATTACTTGTCGAAGAGATGGAGAAGAATCAAGAGTTGATCGAAAAGCATGATGTTTTTTCCTCAACTATTGATGATCTTTCCAACTGATATGATTCGCTTATAGTTGACTATGAGAGTTTATCAAATGAACTCCTTAACAGGAATCAATAACTCGAGTCACTCAAAGAGTCTCATAACGTGCTTGCTAAAGAGAGAGCTTCTCTCTTCGCTGAGAAATTTAAACGACTTCCTGATGATTTTTTGCCTCCATGATTGCAATGCCTAGAATGTAGCAATGCTGATTCGAATGCTAAAACCTCTAATGTTGTCATCGAGAATATTGCAACAACTACGAATGATATTTCAAACCCCTCTTCCAAGGAATTTGTTGCTCTCTCTGATGAAAATTGTATATTAAAGAACTTGCTTGAGATGGGAATGCTAAAGAGCCTCAAAGGGCATAAACTCTCTATGATGTGCTCAAGAAGACAATACTGCAAAAAAATCCCTGAAAGGAAGGATTGGGTTTTGAAAGAAAACTCAACGTTGATGGAACCTACTGGACTCCCGAGCAATATCCTCAAACGAGTGGGTTCTTGCTAAAAGTAAAACTCTCGAATATGAAATTCTTTCTGGATATAACTCACCCATTTCTATTGTTACTTACGAGTCTGATGACTCAAACTACAAATTCTTCAAACAACAAAATGGTACGGTCTTCACCCGATATACTGGGACTAACTAAAGGTCTGGGTCACCCAAGAAGCAAATCTGGGTAAAGAAGTGCATCATTGAAAATTTATCTGTCACTGCTAACCTGAATATGCAGAGTAATTCTCTTTGAGGAAATGGTTATCATTCAAAAAATGGCACTACAACTTCCTCGAATAGATATCCATCAAACCTTCGACAGAAGGAGTACATGCGTACCTCTTTGTATCATTATGCTCATGTCTCTGGAAACAATTTTAATGCCTTTTCATATGATTACTCATGAAATGAACAAGCGAACTACAGAGCTCATTGGAGGAATGTTCCTGCTCAGACAAAACAAATTAGGTGCTCGCTGCCCACACAAGTGTGGGTTGTGAAAAAGAACTATTCCTTCTTGTAGGAACTCTCTCAGGGATTCTATTCTCTTATCCTTAGCCCTGAGATGTATATTGTTGGTGCTCATTCGGTGTGTTTATTTGCTTTTGTTCTTGTGTTTGTTTTTCTGTTGCTATATTTGTGTTTCATCCGATGAACAACTCACTCATAGCTCTGTGTTGTGTGTTTCCTCTCTTTTGGCTGAGTGTTTTGTTTCGGAATATTTTATCCCTCTATTCTTACTCATCCAATTATGGTGTCCATCATAAGCATGTAATTTGATCTGAAGGAAATTTCTATCCCATGTCCTTGATCGCGAAAGAAATCAACTTCGAACGTTTACAACTTTTTGGCGTTTGCCCTCCTTCATACCTTTCGGCCTCCCGCTCTCTTCCCGAGTATCTCGCAGGAAACGGTTGCCACGTGCCCATGATCTCCACAATCGTGATCGTGTATGTCGAATGCCGAATGTACCGCAACTATGGGCGATAGATTTCGGAGAGGTGGTTCTGCTCACTAGCTATATATACCCCTCACTGTGCCTTCTTCCTCCCTGCTCCTCAAACCCTCATTCACCTTCATCTAAGCCTATGCTCGAAGCAACTCCAACGGGATCTTCGTCGTGCAACTCCGGTAGAACTCCGTCATACTTTATCACGCTAGTGTGGTAATCTTCTCGTCTACTGCTGTAGTTGATCTAAGTTGCCAAGTTAGGGCACTTAGATCCAAAACTACTTCGGTCCTCATATCTGTTCTTAAGGAAGTTCTTATCGACGATATTTCTCTTGATTTATTTCACTACAGTAGATATTTAGGAATATCTAAGAGTTAACTCGTACGGTTTGTAGATTTTCCTCGTACTAGTTCACTTCGATGTGTGCTCTTTTGAAAGATTAGATAGTCTTTATTCTGCCTTTTATTTTCTTTGGCTATTCCAAAATCTACCGATGATATCTTCTCAAAGACTACCATGAAGTCCTATGTTTCTTCCAAAATCAATTCATTTTCGTTCAAAAACCTTCTGTGCATGTTTATGACCCTACCCTTTTTCCCTCGTATCTATTCTTTTCACAGGTTGGTCATGGCACAGAGTTCCGAAGAATATTCAGATTCTGAAGGAGATTTGACTCACCTTCCACCAAGGTCTAAAAGGATTAGATTGACATGAGGAGGAAAATCTTCAAAGCCTCAAAATACTCTGAAGAAGAAACCCAAGTTTGAATCCGAAGGAGATGATGATGAAATTCCATCTGCTCACAGTCAGCCCGAAGATGAACTGGTCACTGGCGCCCTAACCATGTTCTCCGATGGTAATCCTAAAGAGGGTGGTCGTGGCAGAGAGGAAAATACCACCGCTCAAATATCTGATCGCAACAACTGATCGCAACAACAGACTTCAAAGGATTCACCGCCACTGGGCGAAGAAATGGTTCAATTAGGAAAATGTATGGGAGAAGTATCAAATCATGTTTGCCTTCACTCCACCATGGAATGATTGCATCGCTGAAAATTGCATTGGACCAGATGCTGAAAAAGTCAGACCACCATAGCCTTTAAATGCTCATCCTGACTCCCTCAAAACTATCATTGATTTTCCTGATGAAGTGGCTAAGACGGCGAAGGCCAAATCCAAGTGTGATGCTATGCAAGTGAAGAAAAACCAAGTTGAAGCAGAAAATGTCGCGATGACACAGTAAGACATCCAGAAGAAGAAGGAGCGTGCTTCTGCCTCCAAGGGAAGCAAATCCAGGAAACCAGTTTCCCCTCTGGCTCCTCGAAAGAAAACCATCTCCAAGAAATCCAAAAAGGTCATTTCTCACAAGTGTGATGAGTCATCCAGCAAAGATGATGTTAATGAAATTCATATGTATGACCATCACACCATTCTCAACAAGCCATATTAGAGTCCTTCACCAGTGAAAGTTTCACCCTCTCTAAGGAAATCACCAAGGCTTGCACCCAATCCCCTCACTGACAAACCTTCAGGTTCAGCACCAAAGAGAAAGCTAATGTCTGAAGGAAAAGTTGAAGCCTCTACCAAGAAGGCCAAACCCAGTGTTCCTACTTCCACAAAGGAACATAATTATGATTTCAATCACATGATTGATCTAATTGAGAGTGCCGCTTACGATGCAAAATCTGATGATATAAGCATTTTGGACTTCCTGATGATGTTACCAAAATGTAACAAACATTTCGAGCTGAGGAAAATTACCAAGAGGCTGAATCAGGTTGCCAAGGACAAGCAAGTCCTCGAGCAAATGAGGAGACAAGCCAACAATGAATCCGAAAGAAAGACTCTAAACAAAGAGATTGTTGAACTCACCAAGGCTCTCAGTATCATGCGGAATGAGAAAATTGATTGGCACTCGCGATTGAAAACGGAAGTATCTCAGCTGTGTGACAGAAGGAATGATGAGATTGGTTTCAAGGATTACCTTGCTCGAAGGACAATTCAAGAAGAAAAACGTTAGAAGGCTAGGGCGAGAGCTAGCAAGCCAAAAGTAAACAAAGATCGCCGCCTTCAGACTGTTGCTGCTGATATTCCACTTCATTCCAGTACTCCATTACAGCAGGTTTCACCATCTCCAACTCACGAGGATGAACAAATGCAGCAAGCTGGGCATGTGGAGGTTATCGTTCCTATTCCAGCAGCCCACGAGCAACCTGATGTTGTGGATATCTTCCTGAATCAGACTGATGAAGAAAATGCAACACCTGAGCAGCAATCCCCAGTGATGAGGTCGATGAGGAAATTGAAGTTGAAAAGGAAGATCCATTGCCTCCGACAAAATTGCAAGTTGATCCCTCCGTACCACATAAGGAGACTGAAAAGAATGAGGGGAGCAAAATGCTTCCCGAGACAAATCCACCCCGATCGCATCATCTGGTGCCCTTACCCAGATGGATGTTTATCCTGATCCTCGTTCGACTGCACCACAGTTGGAATAGGAAGAGAACAAATCTGATGAGCCGATGGCTCAAGAAGAAGTTGCTCCACCAGTTGTGCCCCAAGCATCTGAGAGAGAGTTCGTTGCGCCTCCCGCTGGAGAAAATATAGTGAATTAAAATGCCCTAGTGCCTGATAGAAAGAAAGCTGCTGAAGGAGTTCCAGCGAGCAATATTGATAGACCAACAAGTTCCTAAAAGCTATCTGCACAAGAGAAATCGAGGAAGCTTAGTGCTCCTCTCAAACCTATTGAGAAAGGTATGGCTGCACCTGATGACTTATGGACCAGGGATATGAGTGAAGAACAAAAGCTGAGAAGCCCACTGGAAACATTTCCCTTGTTTCTTCTCGAAGATGGCCCAAATGGTCCTGCTTTTAACCAAAAAGTACATCATTCGAAACTTGCATTCTCTGGGACCAACCCATATGAAGATTCTAGACTAAGGAACATGTCGTGTATTATGCTCACATTTTGTATGAGAAGAATCACATCTTCAAGCATAAGATTCTAGATTTTGCTGAGCTTGAAAGTTTAACTTGCTTTCATCACACCATCGAGAAGATTTAACAAGTCATCCTGAAGATTCTCCTTTGCTTCAATCATGGCTGGAATCATGAAGTAATTCTTCAGTTCTATGCCACACTTTATATTTTAGGGGATCTTGGCAATTGCAGCACATGGATTCTTGAATGGATGACTGGAGAAGAAAAGATCAAATGCTTGGCAGACCAATTCTTAGCATTGTTGAATCTTCCTTGGTGTGAATTTGATGCTGCTCAAGAACATAGGTTGCACTATTGGGGAGTAACTGAAGCCCAACTTCATATGCTGATGGACCCCAAACTTGTTGGTGATGAATGTATAGAAGCAAATCCAAAGAATCTGGCATATGAGAACAAAGTGTTGTTCTACATTCTCTGCAATTCCCTCACGTCAACCAACAGGCCAGAGACCATTCAAGCCATCGTGGCGAATGCTCTACTAGCCACTACTAAGGGGATCCGTTTTGATGTTCTAGATCTTTTCATTCGCAACTTGGCCTATGCAGCTGATAACCCTCAAGCTTTGAAGCCCTATGCACCTTGGATCATGTGTGCCATCGTGCAACTTATTGAGGAAAAGTTTTTATGCCCACATGTTTCGAAAATCTTCATGCCACCAGTTCGTGACACACTCTGAATTGTGAAGGACATTGGCAAAGGATAGATACCGATTGATGCCACTGCTCGTTCTTCCATGTCTACTCCTGCAAAAGCTCCAAAGGTTAAGAAAGTAAAATTTGAAATCCCTCATGAAGAAAATCCTTCTCTCTACGAGATCTTTCTTCGCACTCAGCAAGCACCATAAAGTCATATCAAGCTAAATCAGAAAGTGAAGATGGAGATGATGATTGAAATAAATAATCTTCACAATTATGCTCTTCAAGATCTTCTGTATGAGAAGGAACAAAAGAAGCACTCCTGGACCCTTCTACGCAAGAATTATTCTTGGAAGCAATTGTGTGCCAAGGGTATCAAGAAAGAATACGATTATCTGGAGTTGTTTGAAGTTTCTGGCATCCGAAGGCAAACCCCAGTGCTTCCCCAGTGTTTTGACTCCACCGACCTGTTGTATGTTGAACGAGATGATATTCTTGAAGACACATCAGGCATAGTTATCTTCAATCCAGATGCACCTCGCGCAGATACTCCCGAAGCCCAAGCTGCAACTCCAACTCCTGCTTCAGCCTCGACCATCGCTCGTTCTGCTTCACCGAACAGCTCAAGTTCTGATTCTGAGGATTCTTCAGATGAGTAGTTCCTCATATGCCTTTTCTTTCCTTTTTGACACTTGTTGACAAAAAGGGGAGAAGAACATTGAGTGATAGATAAGCGGGTTATTTGCAGGGGTGTTTCCTTTCGCCATTTGCTTTTTTGTCGAACTCTATTTGGTTTTCATCGAACTTTTTGGGTGTGGAACTCAAAGCACTGCCTGTGATGTTGAAACACTTCGTCGTCATGTACCGTTAATAACCCCCCCCTACAATGCTATTTGCATCTAGTTATTTGTCTGCAGGTGCTATCGAAAGCTTACTCCCTTGCAAAAGTTATCCTCTATACTTATTTGTCATGCAGGGAAAGTAAAATCATTGCAAGGAGGATAGGAAATAATGCTTCTCTGAGAAGATATATGTTACTCCTTGAAACTATATGTGTCTCATGATTAGATATGCTACCATGATTATCATTTGCTATCTATCCCTGCAGGAGAAGGAAGTTTGCTTCAGATTAAAATGCCTTGAGAGTCGAAAGCAAATTCTATCCATCTATTCATAAGCAGTTTTTCCTCACATATTTCCTTTGTATCATCCTTGTTGCAGGACAACCTCATCCTCTATCTCTGGCGTGCTAGGCGGGCCTTCATCTTTGTCTGAGCTCAACGCCCTCACAATACATGTTGCACCAACATATATCTAGAATATTCTATTTTTGTTGCCTTTCAGATGTCTTACGCCGCAGACATGTCTTTGCAGGCCGACGAAACTCTGTGCACCATACTCTACATGATCAAAGGCGAGAAGGTGGATGTGGGAAAGGCAGTGATAACAAAGCCATTGGAACTCACGTTCCATGGCCAGCCAATCCATGTTGGCCACTTCAGGGTTATCATGTTGAGTGTGAAATCGGGGCACGAGGATTTGCCTCCTACGTTATGGCTCGGGGGAGACGAGGACAAGAACCCAACATGGCTTGGAAACTGCAAGGGTTGGATGCTGCTATGGCCAAAGAATCTTCTTCATCTGGAGGCGGATGAGAGCACACCAATAACCACACATCAGCAAGTAGGTACGAACACCACCACCTGGCCTACGCGATTACCAGCACCAGTAGTGCCGGGTGAGAGCGGCGGACAACATGAGGAAGGGGTTCCAATAGTGGATGATGTAATTGCCCCCGTAGAACAAAAATGGATGATGAGATGGACGAGGATGACCCTCTTCGGTTCCTCAATACAGGCCCTATGACGATGATGTAGAAATGATGAGTCGGCCATATGATGACTCGGGCTATTAGCATGCTGATGAGGAGATGGATGATGTGCCCGGGCAGGAATGTCCTAGGGTTGATAGCAAGGAGTCTCTCTTCATGCAATCCTCACAGAACACGCCTGAAGATGCCACCTCAATGCAGGCTCAACTAGCCAAGGGTCGTACAGTGCTTAGCCCGACAGCACTGGTGGAGGGGTTAAGGAAGGGTCTGGAAGGTCAGCCTAAGAAAAAGAAGAGGAAGAGACCGCTGAAGAAAGGCTCTGCTGCCTACAAACAAGCTAGAGCACATAGCATCCAGACGGCGTATTTTGTAGAGCGTGTAACCGTCAAAGGTGTGGCCATGTACCATGTTGTCGGGGGTTGGGTGTGACATACGCCAATGGATGGCTTATCATGGTGGGAGCGAGTAGAACATCGCCGGTGCCTGGAAGCGGGATAAGGCATAGACAAGTACGCCGGTGAACTTTACCCAGGTTGGGGGCTCTCCGTGGAGATAATACCCCTACTCCTGCTCTACGGGGTCTCCGCATGATCACTATGGCACTAGTGATACAAGTTGCTCCTTGAGCTGTGTCTAGAGGTAGGAGAAGGCACGGCTAGCTCTTCCCTGTCCTAGGTAACTGGCTAGCTCTATCTGGGTTGGAACCCTTTGCATGGGTGCCCTGGGGGGTTTATATAGGCCTACCCCCTAGGGGTACAATGGTAATCCGTCCGGGTGCTGGGCCCGGCTGTCAGTGTCTCCGCCATCCGGCTTCTCCGCCGACCATTGGGGCCCGCCACCTGGTGGGCCCTGCCGACTAGTTGGTGGCTGCTTACTATAGCCGTGCCGTTGATGACGAGGGCTTGGTCATCCCAGTGTGGCTACAGTCCCACCGTCTGGTGGGAGACCACTGTAGCCACACCTGGTCTCATCAGCTTAATGGCGTGCTTGCCTCGGGGCAAGGGACGACCGCTTGCTGGAAGCCGGCCCTCCCCGAGCCCGGCTGATTGGTCTTCCGCCGTATTCTACAGCGTCACTGCCTGATGGGGCCTACCGCTGGCAAGCCATACCGGTAGGTCGTCATGGGGAACAGGACTCCGCCTGCTCAGGGCGACGTCAGGGGGGGACATGGCACAGTGCCCCGTCGCGCGGAGATCTCCGCCTGTACGGAGCACTGTAGCCACGCCGGCTCTGGGATTCAGGAGCGTCGTGCTCCACTGTAGCCATGCACTATCTTGTACTCTTGATGGGGGCTCAGACTCTGAGGGCGCTGGATGGCCGCCCTCTCTGGGAGCCGGCCTGCTGGAGCCGGCCGCTCCTAACGCCGTCTTCTGGTGCTTTGGCCGTCCTCCAGTGGCCGGCCTTGAAGATAGTCGACCCCCAGAGGGCGGCGCTTTTAACTGGGGTTTCTATGGGATGAAGTTGACCCAAGTTTTGATGTTCCAAGGGACTCGGGTGAGGCTACCCATGGCCCATTACTCCGACAGTAGTCCCCGAAGCCGGCGAGCCATCACGGTCGAGGGGCCGTGAAGACTCAGCAGCTTCCCCCCTCACCGAGCTCCAGAGAGTGCTATGATCCGCTTTGTGATGCTCCGACACCTTGGTCCGACTTGTGGTGCACCGGCCTCTGAGGCCGGCTTCGACAAGGCGGGGTCGTCAGCCGATTTCGAACTTCACAGCGAGAGAATAGGTGGTGTGCCTGCTAAGCTTCCCAGGCCGCCGCCCTCCATGGGAACGCCACGCGGCGCACGCCAGCCCGGCCAGCCTGCCATCCCACGCTCCTGATGGGATGTGACAGTGGGACGGGGCCGCCACCACCGGGCCTCGGCACACGGGCGGATCCACTGTGCCGAGGCGGGCGGTTGCGATTCTCGTGGTCATTTACAGCGCAGTAAGTGTGGTGGCGATCGTGGGGTCGTGGGGTCGTGGGCACAGTTAATCCCACGACCCACGTCCCGTCCCCTCGGCTTCACAGCCTGAGGGCTATAAGTAGGGGGAGGAAGGAGTGCGGCGGGGCACGCACGCTCCCTCCCACTCCTTCTTCCTCCTCTCGTCCTTGCTGCCTCTTGTCGTGGTGCTGCTGCCGCCGCCGCCGTCGCTGTGCTCCTGCCCCTCCCGTAGCTCCGCCCGTAGCCATGGCGCGTGAGAAGGGCGGCGACTGGGATGGCTCGATGGTCATTGAGGACCATATCACCTTCCACCGCGACACGCGCCGGATGCCCAGCGCGGCATTCGTCAAGGCGCGGGTGCCGCCGGAGATGGAGATCTCGCCGGCGCCGCAGGGGGACGAGCGGGTCGTATTTCGCTCGCACTTCCTCCGCAGCTTTGGCCTCCCGGCGAGCGGCTTCTTCCGCTCGTTCCTCGACTTCAACCACCTCCAACCTCATCATCTGACGCCCAACTCCGTGACCCTTCTCTCCGCCTTGGTCACGGCGTGCGAGGGCTACATCGGCATCCTCCCCACGATTGAGTTGTGGGGAGCGTTCTTCTACGGGAATCTTGGCACCTCCGCCAAGGACACGCCGGCCGAGTGTGGCGGCTACGTCGCCGTGCGCCGGCCGGCGAAACGGAATACCTTCCCGGTCATCAAGCTGGTCCAGTCGGTGAAGATGTGGCAGCAGTCCTACTTCCACGTCGAGAACGTAGATCCTGCTGCCGACTTCCTCAACCTGCCGCCCTACGAGGCCGCCCCCCCCCACCATCCTCCGGCCCAACTAGGAGTTCAAGCCGAAGCCGGTGTCAGCGGACGCGGCGGCCGCCATCGGCTGACTCCGAGTGCTCCAAGATTCAGAGGGCCTCGTGGCCTCCGACCTCCTCATCGCCTTTGTTGAGCGCCGGATCCTCCCGCTCCAGAGCCGTCCTCACCCGATCTTCCGGATGGGAGGACACCGTGACCCGTGCTGGCTGTGCACGAGAGGGATGCCGCTTGCCGAGGTCACGCGGATGGTGAATGAGATCTCCGACCTCAAGGTGTTGGAGGAAGAATGGCGATACGGGAAGCGGCCGTACTCCCGCCATAATCCGCCGCCTATCGTAAGTCCCTCGATTTCTTCCTTTGGATTTGTCTTTGGTCTTGCTCTTCTTGTGATTCGACTCCTCTGTTGAGCGCATATTTACATGTTCGCGGCGTTGGCCGCCATCGTGGGGTTGGGTGGTGACTACCACCCGGACAGAGCGGTGAGGGACGAGGATGACCCCGACTTGGGGGCGGTCGCCCTGGCGGACGACGCGACAGGCGGCAGCGACGGCGGAGGCGGCGGCGAAGGCGGAGGCGGCGGCGACGGTGGAGGCGGCGGCACTAAGGAAGGCGGCGGCGTGGAGACCTGGCCCGATGACGATGATGACGAGGACGAGTCGCGCCCCACTCGGAGCACGGCCAACACCGACGCCGGCCCCTCTGCTGGGCCGCCCACTCGCGGCGGCAAGCACAAGCGAAAGTAAGGTGCTGCCTTGTTTGGCAGCGCACCGAAGAAGCCCAAGAACCCGGCCGCAGCGACCAAGCGGCAAGAGGCCGCAGCCAAGGCGGCCAAGTATCAGAGGCGACCGAAGGTGCCCGTCATGGTATCGGCGTAAGTGTCTTTCTCTGGACTTCGCTTCTTATTTCAATATGGCCTAAAAGTAAATTCCTTGTCATGTCTTCATATCTCAGGGCCCCTCTCACCCTCAAGAAGTCGGGTGCCGCCTCGGTCATCAGGTCGGCGACGACCTCCTCCACCAGCCGGCGGATCGATCTGGCCGCCGACCTCCGGGAGGCGACAGAGAGGAATGTGTGGGAGGCACGTGATGAAGAGATCGACCGCTTGGCAAAGGCGGAAGCGGACAAGGCCGCAACCTCCGCAGCGAGGAGGCTGGCTCAGGCGGAGGCTGAAGCCGCGGAGAGAGAGCGGCTCACGGAGGCCGCACGTCGCCAGGAGCCGATGCTCGTGACGCCATTGAACACCGCGCCACCTCCGCCGGAGTTTGAAGCGACAACCAGGGGAGCCGGCAATGAGCTCCCCATCATGGAGAGGGAGGGCGGCGACGTGGCCATGCCTGACGTCTTCGTGCCGCCGCCGCCTCCGACTAGTGAACCGCGGGCCGAGCAGTCGGCCAAGCCGCCAGTGCCGCCGGCCGAGAACGTGGTGGTGACGGACCTAATTCCTCAGGTCCGCACACCCGTGCACTGCCGTCTTGAGAAGGCGGCCTTGGCGCCGCGACCTCTGCAGACCAAAGCTGCGAGCTCGTCGGCCCCCGACACCAAGGCATCCAGCACCGCGCCGACTGGCCGGGTGCATGGAGGCGGGACGGGCACCCTTAACCAAGCGTCCCTCGACGTCCAGGCCAAGCTTCGGGCCGAAGCCGAAGCCCTCTGGCGCTGCAACGAGGCGTTCCTGGAATCGCGAGCTGTTATCCATGTAAGCTTGATGTTTCTTCTTTCTTTTGATCTTTTTTCGACTTTCGTGGGGGCGCGCCAGCGCACCCACTGGTTGTAGTCCCCAAGTTTCGGGCCGGCTGCTGAGCAGGCGGTCCGGAACTTTATCTTGTTGGAGTTGAATGTTGATTTTGTCTGACATTCCCCTCTGCAGGACTACCACAACCTCCACGCGGTCGCCTACAACTCCAGGGTCCAGGAGCTGGAGACGTAGACCGGCCATCTGTCGGAGAGCTGGAGTAAGCCTTGATTCCTTTCTTCTGCGGGGGCACGCCAACGCACCCGCGGGGTGTAGTCCTCGAGGTTCGGGCCGACTGCTGAGCAGTCGGGCCGAATCTCCTCGGTTAACTGCACCTGCTTTGTCACTTGACTGATATTCTTCCTTTTCTTTCTTTCTTCAGAGGCCAACGCCGCCTTGCAGCAGCAGCTGGGCGAAGCCAACACCGCCCTACATGGCAAGGAGGCAGAGTGCAGCAAGCTGGCCGAACAGCAGGACCGGCTGGTCGCTCAGCTTACTGAACAGGTGGAGGCCCTCAAGGCGGCCCAGGTGGAGGTGAAGACAAAGGAGGCTGACCTCCTTGCCGAGTTTGAAGTCGAGCGTTCCGCCTGGGCCGACAAGGAAGCCCAGATGATGGCTTGCTTTAGCAGTATTGAAGACTTGGTTAACGGTAAGCTTCATTCTCTTGGATTCTTGTTTCGAACTGTTGGCCCTCATCTAGGCCGATCCCTTATTTACAACTTTGGTTTTTCTCTTTCCTTTTGCCCGAGCAGACTTCTTCCCGGGCCACTCTGTTGCCGCGATCCAGATGATCGAAGCCCAGGCAAGGAGCGGCGGGTGGAGGGCGTGCAGATCGCGGCTGACGCACCCCGGACTCTTGGTGAGCAGATCCTTAGCATCCAGGCCCGCCTTCGGCCTGCCCATCAAATACTACGGCGCCTACAGTGCATCAGGGCCCAGGCGGTCTCCGCCCTCTAGCCCGACCTGCCGGCCCCACGCACCCCAAGTCGGACTGCCGACTAGCTGGCGGTGGCAGCCGGCCGGCTGGAAGCCTGGAAGGGTTCAGCAGCCCGGGCAGGGGCGCGCCGGGCCTTGGAATTCGTCAAGGCGTGGTATCCTGGGCTAGATCTAGCCTAGTTGACCACGTTCCGGCTGGAGGCACAGGAGGAGCTGGCGGTGATGGAAGCTGAACTCATCAACAGGGCGGCGGCGATCGCCGACTTCACCGACACCAGATTCTTTGTTCCGGAGGTGGTCGAGGAAGGCGCCGAAGCACCGCGGGAGTGGCTTGGGCTGAACCCGGAGGATAGTGAAGACTCGGCTGAAGTCATCGACTCTAGTGATGAAGGGTAAGAAGGGGAGGAGGAGGAGGAGGAGGAGGAGGAGGAGAGCGACGTCGACCTGCCGGAGGTCGGGGCGGACGGTCAGCCCCAGCCTGACCGGGCCTCAAGCAACGAGTCGGGCGCCAAGGCGCCGACTGCTACTGGGGACGGCCAGGCGGGGATCGACCAGCCGCCCGTTCCTCCGACGGACGCCACTGACTCCGTCCTCCAGCCTTCCACCGTCCCAACTGCTCCTGCCGGTTCTTCTGCCCAGACGGAGCTGCCTACCGCGTTAGGTGGCACAGCCAACTCCAGCGCTCAGCCGGAGACTTCTGCCATGCCATCCGGCACTGCCCAGCCGGAGCCTTCTGCTGCTCCTTAGGATTTTCTCTTTCCCCTGTTTTTACAAGAGTCTTGAACAACTTGGTTAAATTTCAGTTCCACCCGTGGGGTGTATGTCGAACTTTGTTTGAATGTCGCCGGTAGGCCTTTATCCTTGTAAATATTCTATCATTGCTTATGCTTGGTGTGCCGACCTCTAGCTTTTATTTCGTTTTGCTCCTTGGTTTTTTCCTTTGCCGCCCTCCCTTGGCTATTCTCTTGCCAGCCAAGCAGCCGCTCTGCGGACTGCAGCTGGGTTGAGTATTTCTAGCTGTTTGTGGGAGGGCTAGTACTTAGCCATTCAGAGCGTTGGTAATAAAAGCAGAGGCCGGCCGACCGGCTGCTCGGCAGCCGGACGACTAGGTGCGATGTCGTCCTCTACTATATGCGTTTCTTCCTTAGTCATTTTTTGTGTGGGGCACTAATTTGCAACCTTTGCCCGCCACGCAGTCGCTCTGCGAGCTATGGCTTCTGACAAAGGAAGTTTTTTGGTGCCAACACACTACTTGTCCGGCTACAGGAGGCGGCATATAGCAGAAGGCGGAGAGCCTCCGGGCCGACTGGTCGAACCCGGTGCTAGGCGGAAGAAATAAAACTACGCATTCTCATGGGCATAACACTTATCATATAGATAAAAGAGGGTAGTCCCCGAGCTCTTCTCCGGGGACCCGGAGTCTTTATACATAGTACAAAAGGTAGCGTGATACATACTGCTTTCAACTGTAAAACCTTCGGAGGAGGTTTGCGTTCCATGGCCTCTCCTTCTCTTTGCCTGAATCATCTCTCTTGCGTGCTCTGGGCTTCTGGGCATCAATCAGATAGTAGGAATCGTTGCCCAACACCTTACTGATGATGAAAGGGCCTTCCCAAGGTGCCGAGAGCTTGTGCTGTCCGGCTGTTCACTGGATCAGCCGGAGCACAAGGTCTCCCTCCAGGAAGGATCTTGGCTTCACTTTGCGGTTGTAGTATCGGCACAAACTCTGCTGGTAGATGGCCGACCGGCTGAGTGCCAACAGCCGACCTTCCTCCAGCAAGTCGACACCGTCTTCTCGCGCCTCCTTAGCGTCCGCCTCGGTGTACATGGTGACTCTTGGGGAGTCGAACTCGATGTCTGCCGTGATGACGGCTTCGGCGCTGTAGACAAGGAAGAAGGGCGTGAAGCCGGTTGACTTGTTCGGGGTTGTGCGCAGGCTCCAGAGGACGGCCGTCAGCTCGTCGAGCTAGCAGCCGGCCGAACGCTCCAGAGGCTCGACCAGTCGAGGCTTGAGGCCAGGAATGAGGCCGTTTGCACGCTCCACGTGGCCATTTGACTGCGGGTGGGCAACGGACACTAAGTCCAGGCGGATGCCCTATGTTGTGCAGAAACGAGCCAAGGCTCCTTTGGCGAAGTTGGTGTCGTTGTCGGTGATGATGCTATGCGATAGGCCGTATCGCGTGGTGATGTCGGCGATGAAGGTCATGATAGTCGGCCCATTCAGCTTCTTGATTGGTTTTGCCACTATCCACTTGGTGAACTTGTCCACAACGACAAGCAAATGAGTCATGCCACCACGGGCCGTCCTGAATGGTCCTACCATATCCAGCCCCCAAACAGCAAAGGGCTAGGCTATGGGAATGGTCTTGAGCGCAGAAGCTGGCAGATGTAGCTTGGAGCAGAACCTCTGACACCCTTGGCACTTCTGAACTAGCTCTTTAGCCTCTTCAAGAGCAGTCGGCCAAAAGAATCCATGACGGAAAGCCTTGGCTACCAGTGATCTTGAAGCCGTGTGGTGGCCGCACTCGCCTTGGTGGATATCCCTGAGTATTGCTTGGCCTTGGTCCGGCTCCACACAGCACTGATAAACCCTGGTGATGCTTCGTCGCACTAGTTCTCTATTGACTATGGTGTAGGCTGTTGCTCACCTTTGCACTTGTAGGGCTGAGATCTCATCAGTCGGCAGCTCTTTATTCACCAGGAACTTGAGGATTGGCTGAGCCCAAGATGGCGCTACAATTTCTTCGACTGCTACTACTGCAACTTGTATGAGGGCGGTTGGGCCGGGAGGTGGCGGGTTGGCAGGTGCTTCTGCCTGCAATGCTAGAGAAGTCCCCGGGCAGCTACTGGAGTCCCTGGGCCGGGCTCTGGAGTCCCCGAGCCGGGTGCGACTGCAGAAGTCCCCGGGTCGCCTGCCGAAATCCCCGTGCCGGCCTCTAGGACTGTCAAGTCAGATCCGACTGCTTCGGAAGCCGGCACAAAGATTGAATTTGATTCAGGAGACGGCTTGACAGATGGCTTGAGAAGGCGGCGTAGGGCGACGCCGGCTGGTATTGCTTGTCGGGTGGAGCCGATCTGTGCCAAGGCATCTGCTTGCTCGTTGTCGTTTCTTGGCACGTGAAGGAACTCGCACCCGTCAAAGTATCCGTTGAGTTGCTGCACGAGGAAGCGGTAGCTTGCCATGTTTGCATCCTTGGCGTCCCAGTCGCCTGACGACTGCTGGACCACCAAGTCGGATTCACCATAGCACAGGATCCGGCGGATGCCGAGTTCCTTGGCAAGCCGGAGCCCGTGTATTAGTGCCTCATATTCAGCTACGTTGTTGGAGGCGGCGAAGTGGACTTGCAGCATGTATTTGAGCTTGTCACCTTTGGGAGAGGTGAGGACGACGCCGGCTCCCAGACTGGTGCGCATTTTTGAACCATCAAAATGCATCCGCTAATGGGTGGAGTCTAGTGCAGGCGGAAAGTACTGGGTCTCGGCCCAGTCGACGAGGAAGTCGGCCAGCACTTGTGACTTGATAGCGGTGCGAGGCTGGTAGTAGATGGTGTAAGGGGCCAGATCAATAGCCCACTTGGCCACTCGTACAGAGGTGTCTCAACTCCCAATGATCTCAGCAAGCGGAGCCGTGCAGACGACGGTTATCGCGTGCTCTTGAAAGTAAGGCTTCAGCTTCTTGGCGGCAAAATGCACGCCGTAGCACATCTTCTGGTAGTGCAGGTAGTTTTGCTTGGAGGCGGACAGTACTTTGCTCAAGTAATACACCGGTCTCTGGACCAGCAATGCTCTGTCCTCCTCCTTGCGCTCTACCACCATGACTATGCTGACAACCCGACTGGTGGCTGCAATGTAGAGGAGCATGGGCTCCTTCTCAGTCGGAGCCGCCAGGATAGGCGGAGTTGCCAACATCTTCTTGAGTTGGAGAATTGCCTCGTCCGCCTTGTCGTTCCACTCGAAAAAAGTGGTCTTCGTCATGAGTTGGTACAAGGGAAGAGCCTTCTCGCCCAGCCGGCTGATGAAACGGCTAATTTGATGCCAAGCAGCCGGTGAATTTCTGCATGTCCAGCAGTCGGGTGGGCACTTCCATCCTCTCAATTGCCTTGATCTTCACAGGGTTGCACTCTATACCGCGCTCTGAGACCAGGAAGCCAAGAAGCTGGCCGGTTGGTACTCCAAAGGCGCATTTCTCTGGGTTGAGCTTGATCTGGAATCGGCGCAAGTTCTCAAAGGTTTCCTTGAGATATTCCAGCAGCGTGCCGCGCTTCTCCGTCTTGACCACTACATCATCCACATAGACATGGGCATTTCTGCCGAGCTGCTTGAGGAGGCACTTCTGCATGCAACGCTGAAAGGTGGCGCCGGCATTCCGCAAGACGAACGTCATGGTCAGGTAGCAGAAGGCTCCAAATGGCGTGATGAAGGCGGTCTTCAGCCTGTCGGCCAGGTTCAGTTTTATCTGGTGGTAGCCTGAATATGCATCCAAAAAACTCAACAGCTCGCATCCGGCTGTGGAGTCTATCACTTGATCAATCCTTGGTATGGCAAACGGATCTTTGGGGCAGGCCTTGTTTAGGCTGGTATAGTCAATACACATACGCCACTGCTTGTTCTTCTTCAACACTAGGACTGGGTTGGCAAGCCATTCTGGAAAGAACACGTCCATGATGAATCCGGCTGCCAGAAGCCGGGCTATTTCTTCTCCAACAACTCTTCACTTCTCTTCTGACAGATGGCACAAGGGTTGCCTGACCAGCTTGACGTCAGGTCGGACACGTAGTTGGTGCTCGACGAAATCCGTCGGAACATCCGGCATGTCTTTGGGAGACGATGCAAAGATGTCCCAATTCTCACGGAGGAAATCGACGAGCTCGCTTTCCTATTTGCTGTCTAGGTTCGCACCTACGACAGCGTGCCCCTCCGGGTGCTCTGGGTCCAAGGGTATCTTCTTGGTTTCCTTTGACGGCTTGAACGAACCCTCCACGTCTGACTCCCTGGGGGTGGGTGACATTTCCGGCTCTTGCCTGCCATGGCCACCACCCGATCTAGGAGCCGCTTCTCGGCTGCAATCACGAGGGACTCGGCCAGCCGGCTACTGTCTGTGGTGCAGGCAGCTGACTTCTTATAATCTCCGACTACGGTCAGGATTCCCTTGGTACTCGGCATCTTTATCTTGAGGTAGGCATAGTGGGGGACCGCCATGAACTTGGCCAGGGAAGGTCGGCCAAGTAGTGCGTGGTAAGGGCTCTCTAGGTCCACCACCTCAAACCAAACTAGCTCTCGGCGGAAATGATTCTTGTCCCCAAAGAGGACATCAATCTGGGTATTGCCGATTGGTGAGTAGGAAAGGCCAGGGACAATGCCATGGAATACAGTCCAACTGCGGAGGAGCTGTTTCTGCTTGATTCCCAACTTCTCCATTGTGTCGCGGTACATGATATTTATGCTGCCGCCGCCATCTATCAAGACCCTGGAGAAGCGTGCTGCTCACCTTTCCGTTGCAAGGGTGGCATCCAGGACTAAGGCATAGGAACCGGGGGAAGGCATTACTTCTGGATGGTCGGCCCTAGTCCAGCTGATGGGCTTCTCGAACCAGTGCATGAACTCTAAGGTGCTTGAGGTTACTGCATGCACCTCTTGCTATTGTTGCCGTCTGCTGCGCCTATCGTTGGCCACACTAGTGAACACAACATAGGCTCCGTGCTCTGCATGATACTCATCTTGAATGGCGTCGACTGGCCGGGCCGCCAGCTGCTGGGGCGGAGGAGGCGGCGGGCCGGCAGGCGGAGGAGGTAGGAGGACATCTCCCTTAGCAATCCTGGTGAGCCAATGACACTTCCGAGTGGTGTGGTTGGATGGCTTTGCGCTGCTGTGGAACTTGCAGGGAGCATCAAGGGTCTGCTCGTATGAGAAGGCGGGCAGCCAGTTGGGCTTGCCGCCCTTCTGACGCTTGGGCGCTGGCTGCCCCTCTGGCTACTGATCCTCGACTGTCACCACCTGCCGGCTGTTGGAAGTCAGCTGGGTGGCCTTCCGCTTGTTGTCGCTTGGGGGCTGCCTCCGACTGGTCTCGCCAGCCGGAATCCGAGGAGCCTGAGGTGCCACCTTGCCGGATGCATCGACTAAGATCTCCACCTTCATGGATGAGTCGGTCGTGGCGTGCTTGTCAGCGATGATTAATAGTTCGTCGAGAGTTGCAGGCCCATCGCAGAGAAGCCGGTGCTTGAGGAGGGTGCCTTCTCGGCACCCGGTGGTGAAGTACTCAATGGCCTGCACCTCGTGCACGCCTTCGCAGGAGTTGCGCAGCTCAGCCGAGTGTGTGAGGTACCCGCGAGTCGATTCGCTGGGCCCTTGGACGCACAAGGAGAGCTGTCGGGAGGCCGCTTGTACGTGCTGGTGAAGTTGCGGATGAAGGCCTGGTGAAATCTACCCAGCTGTTGATGCTGCGGGGCTTTAGGTTGTTGAGCCACGTCCGGGCCGTCCCCTGAAGCATGAGAGGGACGTATTTCACTGCAACGCGCTTGTTGCCATTTGCTATACTGACGGCTGTGGAGTAATCGACCAGCCAGTCCTCCGGCTTCATGGAGCCGGTGTACTTGGGCGTATCTCGTGGGAGAGTGAACCCTTTGGGGAAGGGCTCATCTCAGATTCGAGGGCCAAAACAGGGCGGGCCCAGCGCGTCTTCTTCTTCTAGCGCCAGGGATCGATTGAGGTGATCGGTCCGATGGCGGGCGTCATTCTCTCCGACTCCCTCTCGGCGGCCAAGGCGGTCGCCGAGTGCCAGGTGCGTGATAGGAGGTGGAGTGGGGTGCCTGGTTCCATGAGGCGGGGGAGGCGGCAGGTCGCCTCGCCGCTCCACCGCATGTGGGCGGACGTCTTCGTCTCGCTCGATGGAGAGGCGCGTCCGGCTGCGGCTGGCAGCTGGCTCATTGCCTTTTTCTCTGTGGGCGCCACCAGTCAGCGTTCGGGATGTCGCCCCATGATCTTGGCGAGGGGGCGGCTCGTTGTTTTATCGGGATGGAGGTTCAGCGCGGCAGGCGGCTTCATGCTGCGCGGCGGCCGTGTCTAGGACCTGCTGGACTCGCTCCGTCATGTGGCAGCGCTCATTGCCATCGCATTTGTCCAGCTCATTCGTCACTGCCTGGGTGGCCCGGATGTTCTCCGCAGGCGTGGCGTAGATGGGGCGCTCTGCCCCGAACATGCTGGCGACGGTCGCGCCACGCTGTCGAACCGTGCCGAGGCGGCTAGGCCCCTCAGGAGCTGGCGTGCCGCCAACGGCTCGATCCATCTCACGCCGGTAGGCGTCCGAGAGACGGCGCATGCTAGCCAGGCGGCCAGCGCTCTCAAGGAGCTGGATGTGACGTGCCTCCAGCACTTCAGCATCCGCGCCCTCGGGGATGGGCGCCGTTAGGTCGCGCAAAGTCGCATCGAGGGGGTCTCGAGCATTCTCGTCCGAGTGCTCTCTGCTGGTGATGACGAGCACCTTCGTGACGGTGCTCCCGCTGCTGTGCTCGCGAGGAGGCGGCTCGTCGTAGACCACCATGTTGGTGGGGAACGCATCGAACGATGTCGTGTCGGAGTCCACGATCATCGGATCAGCGGAGCCAACAGACTCCAGGTCCACGGCAGGCTCGCTGGTGACATGGAGCTAGTCGAGGAGGCTGACGAGGCGGCTCTCGGGGCAGCTAGTGCCCGCGTTGGAGGCCGGCTCGTCGGAGAGGTCGATCTCGCCGACGAGGTCGGCGAGGCAGCTCGCCGGGCAGGCGATCTCCGCGCCGTGCAGCGCGTCGGGGCTGACGCCGTCAGGCGTGCTGGGCTGGCTTTGCTCGCCAGGAAGGAACAGGGTTCCCGTCCAGAGCAGATCTCCGGAAGATGGTGCACCTCGCCCCATGGTGGGCGCCAAATGTCGGGGGTTGGGTGCGACATATGCCAATGGATGGCTTATCATGGTGGGAGCGAGTAGAACGTCGTCGGTGCCTGGAAGCGGGATAAGGCGTAGACAAGTACGCCGACGAACTTTACCCGGGTTGGGGGCTCTCCGTGCATATAATACCCCTACTCCTGCTCTACGGGGTCTCCGCATGATCACTATGGCACTAGTGATACAAGTTGCTCCTTGAGCTGTGTCTAGAGGTAGGAGAAGGCAAGGCTAGCTCTTCCCTGTCCTAGGTAACTGGCTAGCTCTATCTGGGTTGGAACCCTTTGCATGGGTGCCCTGGGGGGTTTATATAGGCCTACCCCCCAGGGTTACAATGGTAATACGTCTGGGTGCCGGCTGTCAGTGTCTCCGGCATCCGGCTTCTCCGCCGACCGTTGGGGCCCGCTGCCTGGTGGGCCCTGTCGACTGGTTGGTGGCTGCTTACTGTAGCCGTGTCATTGATGACGAGGGCTTGGTCATCCCAGTGTGGCTATAGTCCCACCGTCTGGTGGGAGATAACTGTAGCCACACCCGGTCTCATCAGCTTAATGGCGTGCTTGCCTCGAGGCGAGGGACGGCCGCCTGCTGGAAGCCGGCCCTCCCCGAGCCCGGCTGATTGGGCTTCTGCCATCTTCTACGGTGTCACTGCCTGATGGGGCCTTCCGCTGGCAGGCTGTACCGATAGGTCGTCGTGGGGAACAGGACTCCGCCTGCTCGGGGCGACATCAGGGGGGGACATGGCACAGTGCCCCGTCGCACGGAGATCTCCGCCTATACGGAGCACTGTAGCCACGCCGGCTCTGGGATTCGGGAGCGTCGTGCTCCACTGTAGCCATGCACTATCTTGTACTCTTGATGGGGGCTCAGACTCTGAGGGCGCTGGATGGCCGCCCTCTCTGGGAGCCGGCCTGCTGGAGCCGGCCGCTCCTAATGCCGTCTTTTGGTGCTTTGGCCGTCCTCCGGTAGCCGGCCTCGGAGATAGCCGGCCCCCAGAGGGCGGCACTTTTAACTGGGGTTTCTATGGGACGAAGCCGACCCAAAGTTTTGATGTGCCAAGGGACTCGGGTGAGGCTACCCGTGGCCCATCACTCCGACACATGTCACGGGCGAGCCGATCCTACCGTCGAAACCACTAGAGGGCATATCAGGGGATCTCGGGAGACTGCACGACCATGTGCTGTTGACTGAGAGAAGCCTACTAGCCTTGAAGGATCTAGGATATCAGCTATACATGGTTCGTGTGCCTGAGGGGAAGTGTTACGTCGACACATGACCCGTGGAGGTGTTCTTCCTGCGGTTTGAGCACCTCTTCGAGATGTTTCTGATAAGGTGGCTTGTTTTTACAACCGTCCGCCTTTTTGCGCTACATATGAACTCCATCATCATGAGAGAACAAATCTCACAAATATGTGTGGCGGATCCATACTACATGCACGAGTCCTTGAGTGTCGGTGACTTTGAGCATAAAACTTCTAGGGAGTACATCGAAAACTTCATGATAAGGAATAAGGACAAGGCAATGGTCATCCTGCCTTATCATCCAAAGTAAGTCAGTGCCGGACAACCCTTTCGTACATTTCAATCATTTCTTCTCACTTATATGGAGAATAATTTGAGGTGTTTTTTCTCGCAGCAATGGGCGCGCCATCCTTATCATCCTTTACGCAGGAGTGCGGGTCTCCCACATCGTGTATTTCGACCCTTCCAGAAACTACAAAAAGAAGGTCTACACCCACATAATGAATATTCTAGATTATGCTCTCCACGGCTTCAGCTTGAGGGGTGGCCACATCGAGATCAGGAAACAAAGGAACCGCAAGACGGGTTTCTCGCATATAACTAACTTTTGTGGCATCCATCAACCGAAAGCAAGTAAGAATGATGGATTCTACCTCCTCCATCTCATGATGGAGTTCAGAAGGTATCACCAATATCTTCGCATGACAAACAGAAGTGATGATCATATCCACAAATCGGTAGAATCCCTAGGAGAATCGGATTATAAACTCAGAGATGACTTCTTTCGCATGCAGAGGGACATCGCAACGATCATCATGAAAGAAGTCATCAAATAGAAGGGGATGTTCCACCACATGATGTCCGAACTCGCATAGGCATGCAACATTAGGACCTGACGCCATTCAAGAAGCTAGTGTGCATCCTCGGTGATATGGATGGATGGAACTTCTAGTGATTGATGATTCTGATGATGATGATGTGTCGGTTGAACTTGTATACTTTCTATAGTGATGAAACTTTGTGATGTCCGCGATCCCTACCGAACTTGCCTAACGCTACTTTGTTAGTTTGGGTACGATGACATGCGTACCTCTAGTTAATTAGTTTGCGTACGATGAAACTGTGTTGATTATTTAAGTTTACTGTATGTTGCATCTATTTGCTAACCCTTTCTTTTTTGTGTTGCTCAAGTATATTTTGTTGCATATTATTGTAGATTCTCTTGATGAGGATGCATCTCTAACAGGTACCTGGATCCTTGATGGCAAAGAAGCAGTGCTATGTCATGTACATAGGGAAGGTTTCGTGAGTGTACGATGAGTGGACCGAGTATCAGGTGCAAGTGGAGCGGTTCTTGGACGCCAGCCATAAAGGCTTCAAAAGCACACAAGAAGCAGAAGCTAGTTACTTGAGGTTCACGCTAGTGCAAGAGAGGATTTAGAACCGCCGCCTCATGTACTGCATAGTTCCGCTCTCACTCATAGTGATAGTTGTTCTGTTCTATATCATTGTTTAGATGGATGACGATGTAGTTGCAAGTATCCGAGACTTCTATCGCTAATTCGAGATGATGACGAGAGACATCACTTTGTGCTGGATGATGATTACGATGATGACATGATTTGATGAGACTATTTGTATGTGTATGACATGATTAGATTTGTATGTGTATGATATGCTAGAGATTATTGTATAAAACCTGTACAAATACAAAAGAAATATGCAGCAGAAAAAATTTCAGAAACTAATAACAATAATAGTAGCAAGGGGTATGTACTTAGCAGTAGCGCCTTTTAAAATCAAGCGCTACAACTATTAGCAGTGGCACTATTTTGTATAGCCCACTACTACTACCCATATATAGCCGTAGTCACTACAAAAAAATACACTTCCGTGATGATACGTGTTTGTCACAGTAGGTCACGTTTTTTGTCATGCATGTACATCCATGACAATGTTGTGACAGAATCAAGATAGTCATACTTGTGATGTCGTAGAAGTGTTCCATGACATTACCAAAATTATCATCACGGAAGTGTCCACTTCCATGACGGTAAATGGCATGTCATAGAAGTGCTTTCGTCAAGGGTGACCGACATGTGGCATCCACCGTAACGGCTCGCTGTTAAGCTATCGGGTCCGGTTTTGGATCCGATAACCCATTAACAGCCCCGACCAATGGGGATTTTCCACGTGTAAAATCATCATTGGCCGGAGGAAACACGTGTCGGCTCACCATTGGGACAAATGTCATCCACTAATTTGACCGAAGGCGCCTATGATATGTCAACACGTGGCACAGCCCAACAGAGGCCCATTCCTGTGAAAAGGCCGGCCCGTTTGACTTGGTCAAAAGGTGGCGGGCCGGCCCACAAAAAGCCTGTTAACGGCCTATTCAGATATAGCCCATTTATAGCCCGCTAACCCAGGGGCCGTTACGACCTATTCAAATTAGGCCCAGTAGCGTCATCTGGGTCGTCTAATATGATTCTAACCCATTTTAACTTCCAGCCCATGTATGGCCCATGATGTGTTTCGGCCCATATGAGGCCCTTTGTAACTCTTGGCCCATTAACGGCTTGTGGCCCATAATGAACAGTGTATCACATTATACCCATTAACAGCCCATTATTCCATTGGGTTGTTTCTAGTGTTATCTTTCGGCCTTCTCAGGGCCCATTTATTCTTGGGCTCATTTCCAGCATTCGGTTACTTACGACCCGTTACTGTAATTTTCTGCTTGTGGGTCAAATTCAGCATGTGGTTACAGTTGGCCCATTTGTGCCCATTAATACGTTGGGCCATTTTCATAGCGTCATCAAATACGGCCGATTAACGATGGCCTATTATGGTCGGCCCACGAACGGACGATTCCAACTCTAGCCCGTTTACGGCCATAATGTGGTTTGTTATTGGCCCATATTTGGCCAATCGATCATACGGCTTGTATAAGGCCCATTGATGATACAACCCGTAGAAGGCCCATTGTGTCTACAGCGCGTAGAAGGCCCATTGTTTCTACGGCCCGTAGAAGGCCCATTGTTTCTACGGCCTGTAGGAGGCCGAGTGTCACTATAGTAAATATGTAGCCCATGGTTATTGTGGCCTAGTTTTAAAAATAGGTTATTATGGCCACTAGCAAACCGCGGAAAAAGAACTGCACTGACTACAAGCAAACAAATAAACAAGACAACAAGGAAATAAATAGGCAAGCAACTTACGCTAGGCTATCACGGCTATTACACATATTACATCCACTAGGCATCAAAGTTCACCACCAGTGCAAATATAGGGAACAAAGTAGCATATAAACGCCGCAGCAAAATAAGTCTAGAACTGAAACCACTTCAGAAGAGCTCAAAGAAACAATATCCTGGTACCCATAATGTTGGCAAGATGCTTAGCAAGCTTATTAACTTTCTCTTGTTTGGCGCTTAAATCCTCCAGCGCTTGCTGTTGCACAAGAAAGTATGCATCTAAATTCTGTAGGGACTTCCTCAGTCCTTCGGCTTCTTGCCGCATCACAGCTGACTGATGCCTTTCGGCTTGTAGCTGAGACTGAAGAAGCAGAAGTGATTCCGGCAGCGAGTTCAAAGAGCTTGTGACAGAGGTACTGTCCAGTAACTCGAACACTACATCAACGCAGGATTGTGGGGTTTTCTCACTATCTACAAGATCGTTATTATCACCTTTCTTGGAGACCAGCAGGGTTGTCTCACTATCTTGAACCTTATCTGCATTACTTTCTCTACCATTGCATAGTGGGGTGCTCTTCTCCAATATTCTGTTCGCATACTACAAGAGAAACAAGAAGACACATCATAGGTTTAACATGTAGTATACAAAACTCATTTTGGTAACCGGTTCAGTAGTAAGGTGGACAGGATAACAACATGAAAGAAACATATACCTATGTACTATGGTCACTGTATTGTCCATATCATTCTAGTTTATGTTTCCTAATCAAGATAGAGACACAGTTCAACTCATATACTTTAAAGACATAGCAGCATAGACAGAATATAAGTGTGAGAAACTACACAACATTGGCAACACTTGTAATGTGCATCACATGAGAACATAACTTTTTATACAACTGAAACTAAAATCAACATAGAGCAAGAAGTTAGAACAGCAATCTAGTTAAAGAAATAGGTTTAAAACATACTTGTTACGCCATTGGAGTTTCAATTGGATCCTTCAAATTCGAAAGTAGTTGGTATGAGTAAATACGGTGATGCAACAGCAAAGGAGTATGGACCATAGCTACGGAATCAGACCTGAGAACAGTTTCTCTTCTACTTTAAACGTGGAGTTTGGGTTCGCTATGGTGGTCTTCGTGCTTTGGGCAGTGCAGTTGCTTTACAAATTGCTCGTGTGGGGGTACTCTGTGGTGGACATGGTGCTTTGTCAACTAGAAGTGGGTTACTATCCGCTGGGGTTACGGTTAGATGGGTTGTAGCTGGTTCTCTGCCCAACGGTGTAAGTGTGCAATCTCGAAGAGTCTCGATTATGTGTGGTGGGGCTAGTTTGTGGGCCAGTACAACCATGGTTCTATCTGCACCGATGGGTAGCACTGTCTTTTGTGAAGAACAGGTTTTTATTCCCTTAGATACTGCCATCACCCCCTCCAACTCAAATGGCTGATAAACAAGAAAAGAAATTGAACATACAGACGTTGTATGATAGACAGATGTGGTAATTCACATATATGTTGTCTAACCAAACAGGACAGCATGACACAATTTCACATATATGATGCCTAACTAAACAGGATAGCATGACACAGTTTCAGATATATGATGGACAACTTAACAGGATATAATGGCATAATTCAACATATGATGAGTACCTAAACAGGATGACATGAAAAAACTATATGATGTCTTTCTAAAATAGGTTGGGATGAAACAATTCACATACATGTTGTCTAAGTATACAGGACGGCATGGTATAATTGACATAATTGATTCAAATACTAAGAGCTGGCACTCGCATGTATGATCTCTAAACTAAGCAGGTGGAATTCAATATTGTGCATATGATGTCTAAACTAAGCAATGCAAGACACCATAAGCATGACATGAGAAATATAAACATTGCAACTTAGAGCATACACCTCGGGTGGGATATAGGACCGGTCATCTGTCTCTGAATCCTCCTCTGAGGAGCTCCCTAACCATCGAGATATATGCTTCAACAGGTACCATTGCCTGCTCTGAAGACCTTATTTTCACTCCAGATTTTTTCCATAACCGGCTCAAATGGCTGATACACATGAAGAGTAGTTCAATATACACAGATTGTCGACAAATGGAATACGTAATGAAAAAAAGATGGCATGAGATAATTCACATATATGATGCCTGGCTATATGGCGATGCATAATTCACATATATGATAACTGGCTGAAAAACATGCCATTGCATAATCCACATATCTGATATAGAAAGCAAACAGGAGGCATTCACACAAAGCATGTCTAATCTAAGCAGATGGCATGGCAATGCAGGACACCATATGCATGATATGAGCAATATAACCCTGCCAAGTTAGAGCATGCCCCTCGGGGGGGATACAACTGGTCATCTGTCTCTGAATCCTCCTCTGAGGAGCTATCTGTAACCAGCAAGAAATCTGCATTGACAGGTAGCACTGACTGCTCAGAAGACCTTGTTTTCACTCCAGATTTTCCTATGACGGACTCAAATAGCTGATGCACAGGAAGAGTAGATGAATGTATAAACATTGTTGACAAATGGAATACATTATAAAAAAAATATGGCATGATACAATTCACATATATGATGACTGGCTAAACAGGATGGCATTGCATGATTCACGTATATGATGCCTGGCGAAAGAAGATGGCATTGCATAATTCCCATATAGTCCCTCCGTTCCTAAATATTTTCTTTTTAGAGATTTCAAATGGACTACCACATACGGATGTATATAGACATATTTTAGAGTGTAGATTCACTCATTTTGCTCTGTATGTACTCACTTGTTGAAATCTCTAAAAAGACAAATATTTAGGAACGGTGGGAGTATGATATAGAAAGCAAACAGGTACCATTCACACAAAGCAAATCTAAACTAAGCTGATGACATATAAGATGTATAATGTAAGCAATGTGAGGCGCCATATGCATGATATGACTGTTGGGGAACGTAGTAATTTCAAAAAATTCCTACGCACACCAAGATCATGGTGATGCATAGCAACGAGAGGGAAGAGTGTTGTCTACGTACCCTCGTAGACCGAAAGCGGAAGCGTTAGCACAACGCGGTTGATGTAGTCGTACGTCTTCACGGCCTGACCGATCAAGCACCGAAAGCACGGCACCTCCGAGTTCTTGCACACGTTCAGCTCGATACGTCCCTCGAACTCCGATCCATCCGAGTGTCAAGGGAGAGTTCCGTCAGCATGACGGTGTGGTGACAATGATGATGTTCTACCGACACAGGGCTTCGCCTAAGCACCGCTACGATATTATCAAGGTGGACTATAGTGGAAGGGGGCACCACACACGGCTAAGAGATCCAAGGGATCAATTGTTGTGCCTAGGGGTGCCCCCTTGCCCCCGTATATAAAGGATCAAGGGGGAGGGGTGGCCAGCCAGGAGGAGGCGCGCCAAGGGGGGAGTCCTACTCCCACCGGGAGTAGGACTCCTCCTTCCCTTGTTGGAGTAGGAGAGAAGGAAAGAGGGGAAGAGGAGGAAGGAAAAGGGCTCTACACCCCTTGTCCAATTCGGACCAGAGGGGGGCTGCACGCCTCCTTCCTTTCGGCCTCTCTCCTCTATTCCCGTATGGCCCAATAAGGCCCATATACTCCTCGGCGAATTCCCATAACTCTCTAGTACTCGAAAAATACCCGAATCACTCGGAACCTTTCCGAAGTCCGAATATAGTCGTCCAATATATCAATCTTTATGTCTCGACCATTTCGAGACCTCGTCATGTCCCCGATCTCATCCGGGACTCCGAACTCCTTCGGTACATCAAAACACATAAACTCATAATATAACTATCATCGAAACATTAAGCGTGCGGACCGTACGGGTTCGAGAACTATGTAGACATGACCGAGATAGGTTTTCGGTCAATAACCAATAGCGGAACCTGGATGCTCATATTGGCTCCTACATATTCTACGAATATCTTTATCGATCAAACCACATAACAACATACGTTGTTCCCTTTGTCATCAGTATGTTACTTGCCCGAGATTTGATCGTTGGTATCCAATTCCTAGTTCAATCTCTTTACCGGCAAGTCTCTTTACTCGTTCCATAATGCATCATTCTGTAACTAACTCATTAGCTACATTTCTTGCAAGGCTTATAGTGATGTGCATTACCGAGAGGGCCCAGAGATACCTCTCCGACAATCAGAGTAAAAAAACCTATTCTCGAAATACGCCAACTCAACATGTACCTTTGGAGACACCTGTAGAGCTCCTTTATAATCACCCAGTTATGTTGTGATGTTTGGTAGCACACAAAGTGTTCCTCCGGTAAACGGGAGTTGCATAATATCATAGTTGTAGGAACATGTATAAGTCATGAAGAAAGCAATAGCAACATACTAAGCGATCAAGTGCTAAGCTAACGGAATGGGTCAAGTCAATCACATCATTCTCCTAATGATGTGATCCCGTTAATCAAATGACAACTCATGTCTATGGTTAGGAAACTTAACCATCTTTGATTAACGAGCTAGTCAAGTAGAGGCATACTAGTGACACTATGTTTTTCTATGTATTCACACATGTATTATGTTTGCAGTTAATACAATTCTAGCATGAATAATAAACATTTATCATGAAATAAGGAAATAAATAATAACTTTATTATTGCCTCTAGGGCATATTTCCTTCAGTCTCCCACTTGCACTAGAGTCAATAATCTAGTTCACATCACCATGTGATTTAACACCAATATTCACATCTGTATGTGATTAACACCCATAGTTCACATCATCATGTGATCAACACCCAAAATGGTTTACTAGAGTCAATAATCTAGTTCACATCGCTATGTGATTAACACCCAAAGAGTACTAAGGTCTGATCATGTTTTGCTAGTGAGAGAAGTTTAGTCAATGGGTCTGTCACATTCACAGCCGTGTGTATTTTGCAAATATTTTATGTCTACAATGCTCTGCATGGAGCTACTCTAGCTAATTGCTCCCACTTTCAATATGTATCCAGATAGAGACTTAGAGTCATCTGGATCGGTGTAAAAGCTTGCACCGATGTAACTCTTTATGAAAAACTCTTTTATCACCTCCATAATCGAGAAACATCTCCTTAGTCCTCACTAAGGATATTATTGACCGCTGTCCGGTGATCTACTATTAGATTAAAATTGTATTCCTTTGCCAAACTCAGAGGAAGGTATACAATAGGTCTGGTACACAGCATAGCATACTTTATAGAACCTATGACTAAGGCATAGGGAATGACTTTTCATTCTCTTTCTATTTTCTGCCATGGTCGGGTTTTGAGTCTTACTCAACTTCACACCTTGCAACACAGGCAAGAACTCCTTCTTTGACTGTTCCATTTTGAACTACTTCAAAATCTTATCAAGGTATGTACTCATTGAAAAACCTTATCAAGCGTCTTGATCTATCTATATAGATCTTGATGCTCAATGTGTAAGCAGCTTCACCGAGGTCTTTCTTTGAAAAACTCCTTTCAATTACTCCTTTATGCTTTCTAGAAAATTCTACATTATTTCTGATGAACAATATGTCATTCACATATTCTTATTAGAGAGGCTGTAGTGCTCCCAGTCACTTTCTCGTAAATACGGGCCTTTCAAAAAGTATGTATAAAACCATATGCTTTGATCAATTCATCAAAGCATATATTCCAACTCCGAGATGATTGCACCAGTCCATTGATGGATCGCTCGAGCTTGCACATTTTGTTAGCACCTTTAGGATTGACAAAACCTCTTGGTTGTATCATATACAACACTTCTTTAAGAAATATCCATTTAAGGAATGCAGTTTTGTCATCCATTTGCCAGATTCCATAAAATGTGGCAATTGCTAATCATGATTCGGACAGACTTAAGCAACATTACGAGTGAGAAAATCTCATCATATTCAACACCTTGAACTTTGTCGAAAACCTTTTGCGACAAGTCGAGCTTTGTAGATAGTGACACTACTATCAGCGTCTGTCTTCCTCTTGAAGATCCATTTATTTTCTATGGCTTGCCGATCATCCGGCAAGTCCACCAAAGTCCATACTTTGTTCTCATACATGGATCCCATCTCAGATTTCATGGCCTCAAGCCATTTCGCAGAATCTGGGCTCATCATCACTTCCTCATAGTTCATAGGTTCATCACGGTCTAGTAACATGACTTCAGAATAGGATTACCGTACCACTCTGGTGCGGATCTTAATCTAGAAGATCTACAAATTTTGGTAGTAACTTGATCTAAAGTTCCGTGATCATCATCATTAGCTTCCTCACTAATTGGTGTAGGAATCACTCGAACTAATTTTTGTGATGAACTACTTTCCAAATCAGGAGAACGTACAATTACCTTATCAAGCTCTACTTTCCTCCCACTCACTTCTTTCGAGAGAAACTCCTTCTCTAGACAGGATCCATCTTAGCAACAAATAACTTGCCTTCGGATCTGTGATAGAAGGTGTACCCAATAGTTACCTTTGGGTATTCTATGAAGACGCATTTCTCCGATTTGGGTTCGAGCTTATCAGGTTGAAACTTTTTCACATAAGCATCGCAGCCCCAAACTTTAAGAAACGACAACTTTGGTTTCTTGCCAAACCACAGTTCATAAGGCGTCGTCTCAACGGATTTTGATGGTGCCCTATTTAAAGTGAATGCAGTTGTGTCTAATGCATAACCCCAAAACGATAGTGGTAAATCGGTAAGGGACATCGTAGATTGCGCTATATCCAATAAAGTACGGTTATGACATTCGGACACACCATTAAGCTGTGGTGTTCCAGTGGCATGAGTTTGTGAAACTATTCCACATTGTTTTAATTGAAGACCAAACACATAACTCAAATATTCTCCTCCACGATCGGATCGTAGAGACTTTATTTTCTTGTTGCGATGATTCTCCACTTCACTCTGAAATTCTTTGAACTTTTCAAATGTTTCAGACTTGTGTTTCATTAAGTAGATATACTCATATCTGCTCAAATCATCTTGTGAAGGTCAGAAAATAACAATACCCGCCACGAGCATCAACACTCATTCGACTGCATACATCGGTATGTATTATTTCCAATAAGTCAGTAGCTCGTTCCATTGTTCCGGAGAACGGAGTTTTAGTCATCTTGCCCATAAGGCATGGTTTCGCAAGCATCAAATGATTCATAACCAAGTGATTCCAAAAATCCATCTTTTATGGAGTTTCTTCATGCGCTTTACACCGATATGACCCAAACGGCAGTGCCACAAATAAGTTGCACTATCATTATAAACTTTGCATCTTTTGGCATCAATATTATGAATATGTGTATTACTACGATCAAGATTCAATAAACCATCAACATTGGGTGTATGACCATAGAAGTTTTTATTCATGTAAACAGAATAACAATTTATTCTATGTTTTAGATGAATAATCGTATCGCAACAAACATGATCTAATCATATTTATGCTCAACGCAAACACCAAATAACATTTATGTAGGTTCTAACTAATCTCGAAAGTATAAGGAGTGTATGATGTTGATCATATCAATCTTGGAACCACTTCCAACACACATCGTTACTTCACCCTCAACTAGTTTCTGTTTATTCTGTAACCCCTTTTTCGAGTTACTAATCTTAGCAACCGAACAAGTATCAAATACTCAAGGGCTACTATAAACACTAGTAAGGTACACATCAATAACCTGTATATCAAATATACCCTTGTTCACTTTGCCATCCTTCTTATCCACCAAATATTCAGGGCATTTCCGCTTCTAGTGACCATTTCCTTTGCAGTATAATCACTCAGTTTCAGGCTTTGGTCCCGCTTTGGGCTTCTTCGCGGGAGTGACAACTTGCTTGCCATTCTACTTGAAGTTCCCTTTCTTTCCCTTTGCCCTTTTCTTGAAACTAGTGGTCTTGTCAATCATCAACACTTGATGCTCTTTTCTTGATTTCTACCTTCATCGATTTCAACATCACAAAGAGCTTGGGAATCGTTTTCGTCATCCGTTGCATACTATAGTTCATCATGAAGTTCTAGTAACTTGGTGATGGTGACTAGAGAATTGTGTCAATCACTATCTTATCTGGCAGATTAACTCCCACTTGATTCAAATGATTGTAGTACTCAGACAATCTAAGAACTTGCTCACTAGTTGAGCAATTATCCTCCATCTTTTAGGCAAAGTATTTTTCAGACGTCTCATAGCTCCTGACACGGGCATGAGTCTGAAATATCAATTTCATCTCATGGAACATCTCATATGTTCCATGACGTTTCAAAAACGTTTTTGTAGTCCCGGTTCTAAGCCATAAAGCATGGTGCACAAAACTATAAAGTAGTCATCATATTGAGCTAGCCAAACATTCATAACGTCTGCATCTGCTCCTAAAATAGGTCTGTCACCTAGCAGTGCATCAAGGACATAATTCTTCTGTGCAGCAATGAAGATAAACCTTAGATCACGGACCAAGTCCGCATCATTGCTACTAACATCTTTCAACTTAGTTTTCTCTAGGAACACATATAAACACATAGGGAAGCAATAAAGAGAGCTATTGATCTACAACATAATTTGCAAAATACTACCAGGACTAAGTTCATGATAAATTAAAGTTCAATTAATCATATTACTTAAGAACTCCCACTTAGACAGACATCCCTCTAATCATCTAAGTGATCACGTGATCCAAATCAACTAGACCTGACTGATCATCACGTGAGATGGAGTAGTTTTCAATGGTGAACATCACTATGTTGATCATATCTACTATATGATTCATGCTCGAACTTTCGGTCTTGGTGTTCCGAGGCCATATCTGTATATGCTAGGCTCGTCAAGTTCAACCTGAGTATTTCGCGTGTGCAACTGTTTTGCACCCGTTGTATTTGAACGTAGATCCTATAACACCCGATCATCACGTGGTGTCTTAGCACAAAGAACTTTCGCAATGGTGCATACTCAGGGAGAACACTTATACCTTGAAATTTAGTGAGAGATCATCTTATAATGCTACCGCCGAACTAAGAAAAATAAGATGTATAAAAGATAAACATCACATGCAATAAAAAAATATGTGACATGATATGGCCATGATAATCTTGCGCCTTTAATCTCCATCTCCAAAGTATTGTCATGATCTCTATTGTCACCGGCACGACACCATGATCTCCATCATCTTGATCTATATCAATGTGACGTCACATGGTCGTATCGCCAACTATTGCTCTTGCAACTATTGCTATCGCATAGCGATAAAGTAAAGCAATTATTTGGCGCTTGCATCTTATGCAATATAGAGACAATCATAAGGCTTCTGCCAGTTGCCGATAACTTCAACAAAACATGATCATCTCATACAACAACTTATATCTCATCACATCTTGACCATATCACATCACAACATGCCCTGCAAAAACAAGTTAGACGTCCTCTACTTTGTAGTTGCAAGTTTTACGTGGCTGCTACAGGTTTAGCAAGAATTGTTCTTACCTACGCATCAAAAACCACAATGATAGTTCGTCAAGTTAGTGTTGTTTTCACCTTCTCAAGGACCAGGCGTAGCCACACTCGGTTCAACTAAAGTTGGAGAAACTGACACCCGCCAGCCACCTATGTGCAAAGCACGTCGGTAGAACCAGTCTCGCGTAAGCGTACGCGTAATGTCGGTCCGGGCCGCTTCATCCAACAATACCGCCGAACGAATGTATGACAAGCTGGTAAGCAGTATGACTTGTATTGCCCACAACTCACTTGTGTTGTACTCGTGCATATAACATCAACGCATAAAACCTAGGCTCGGATGCCACTGTTAGGTAACATAGTAATTTCAAAAAAATTCCTATACACACGCAAGATCATGGTGATGCATAGCAACAAGAGGGGAGAGTGTTGTCTACGTACCCTCGTAGACCGAAAGCGGAAGCGTTAGCACAACGCGGTTGATGTAGTCGTACGTGTTCACGGCCTGACCGATCAAGTACCGAAAGCACGGCACCTCCAAGTTCTTGCACATGTTCAGCTCGATGACGTCCCTCGAACTCCGATCCAGCCGAGTGTCGAGGGAGAGTTCCGTCAGCACGACGGCATGGTGACGATGATGATGTTCTACCGACGCAGGGCTTCGCCTAAGCACCTCCATGATATTATCGAGGTGGACTATAGTGGAGGGGGGCACCGCACACGGCTAAGAGATCCAAGGGATCAATTGTTGTGCCTAGAGGTGCCCCCTTGCCCCCGTATATAAAGCATCAAGGGGGAGGGGGCGGCCGGCCAGGAGGAGGCGCGCCAAGAGGGGAGTCCTACTCCCACCGGGAGTAGGACTCCTCCTTCCCTTGTTGGAGTAGCAGAGAAGGAAAGAGGGGGAGACAAGGAAGGAAAAGGGGGCTGCGCGCCTCATTCCTTTCGGCCTCTCTCCTCTATTCCCGAATGGCCCAATAAGGCCCATATACTCCCCGGAGAATTCCCGTAACTCTCCGGTACTCCGAAAAATACTCGAATCACTCGGAACCTTTCCGAAGTCCGAATATAGTCGTCCAATATATTGATCTTTACGTCTCGACCATTTTGAGACCTCGTCATGTCCCCGATCTCATCTGGGACTCCGAACTCCTTCGGTACATCAAAACACATAAACTCATAATATAACTGTCATCAAAACCTTAAGCGTGCGGACCCTGCGGGTTCGAGAACTATGTAGACATGACCGAGACACGTTTCCGGTCAATAACCAATAGCGGAACCTGGATGCTCATATTGGCTCCTACATATTCTACGAAGATCTTTATCGGTCAAACTGCATAACAACATACGTTGTTCCCTTTGTCATTGGTATGTTACTTGCCCGAGATTTGATCGTCGATATCCAATACCTAGTTCAATCTCGTTACCGGCAAGTCTCTTTACTCGTTTCGTAATGCATCATTCCGTAACTAACTCATTAGCTACACTGCTTGCAAGGCTTATAGTGATGTGCATTACCAAGAGGGCCTAGAGATACCTCTCCAACAATCGGAGTGTCAAGACCTAATCTCGAAATATGCCAACTCAACATGTACGTTTGGAGACACCTGTAGAGCTCCTTTATAATCACCCAGTTACATTGTGATGTTTGGTAGCACACAAAGTGTTCCTCCGGTAAACGGGAGTTGCATAATCTCATAGTTGTAGGAACATGTATAAGTCATGAAGAAAGCAATAGCAACATACTAAATGATCAAGTGCTAAGCTAACGGAATGGGTCAAGTCAATCACATCATTCTCCTAATGATGTGATCCCGTTAATCAAATGACAACTCATGTCTATGGTTAGGAAACTTAACCATCTTTGATTAACGAGCTAGTCAAGTAGAGGCATACTAGTGACACTATGTTTGTCTATGTATTCACACATGTATTATGTTTCCGGTTAATACAATTCTAGCATGAATAATAAACATTTATCATGAAATAAGGAAATAAATAATAACTTTGTTATTGCCTCTAGGGAATATTTCCTTCAATGACCAAAGTCAGCATGCCAGGTTAGAGCAAACACCTCAGGTGGTAAATAGGAGTGATCGGCTCCCTCTGAATCCCCATCTGAACAGTTATCTTCCTCTGGAATACAATTTGGAATGGCGGGAGGGGGGCCCAGTTTGCCCACCATGGAGCGGTGTCTGCATGACATTATATTCCCATGCAACGGTCTTCTCTTTTTCTGTACATGTTCAGTATGATTGTGTACAATAACTGACATAATAATAAAAATAGTTAGATTTTGTAAGGCCTAAGGGGGTGCATGCAGAAATCAAGACTGATGGTAGCAAACGAGTGGATAGATCCAAAACTAATGATAGCAGGTAGATTATAGCTTCAAATTAAAAAGATAGACAATGGATCATCTAATGTATGTTGCCCACTTGATAACCCACAAGTATAGGGGATCGCAACAGTTTTCGAGGGTAGAGTATTCAACCCAAATTTATTGATTCGACACAAGGGGAGCCAAAGAATATTCTCAAGTATTAGCAGTTGAGTTGTCAATTCAACCACACCTGGATAACTTAATATCTGCAGCAAAGTATTTAGTAGCAAAGTAGTATAGGAATAACGGTAACAGTGGCAAAAGTAATAGTAGTAGTTTTGTAGTAATTGTAACAGTGGCAACGGTAAAGTAACTAAGCAAAGAAAAATATGTGAAAAGCTCATAGGCATTGGATCATTGATGGATAATTATGTCGGATGCGATTCCTCATGCAATAGTTATAACATAGGGTGACACAGAACTAGCTCTAGTTCATCAATGTAATGTAGTCATGTATTCTAAATATAGTCATACGTGCTTATGGAAAAGAACTTGCATGACATCTTTTGTCCTACCCTCCCGTGGCAGCGGGGTCCTATTGGAAACTAAGGGATATTAAGGCATCCTTTTAATAGAGTACCAGACCAAAGCATTAACACTTAGTGAATACATGAACTCCTCAAACTACGGTCATCACCGGGAGTGGTCCCGATTATTGTCACTTTGGGGCATAGTAGGTGACTATTGACTTGCAAGATAGGATCAAGAACTCACATATATTAATGAAAACATAATAGGTTCAGATCTGAAATCATGGCACTCGGGCCCTAGTGACAAGCATTAAGCATACCAAAGTCATAGCAACATCAATCTCAGAACATAATGGATACTAGGGATCAAACCCTAACATAACTAACTCAATTACATGGTAAATATCATCCAACCCATCACCGTCTAGCAAGCCTACGATGGAACTACTCACGCACGGCGGTGAGCATCATGAAATTGGTGATGGAGGATGGTTGATGATGACGACGGCGATGGATTCCCTTCTCCGGAGCCCCGAACAGACTCCAGATCAGCCCTCTCGAGAGAGATTAGGGCTTGGCGGCGGCTCCGTATCGTAAAACACAATGAATCCTTCTCTTTGATTTTTTTTTCTCCCCAAACGTGAATATATGGAGTTGGAGTTGAGGTCGGTGGAGCTCCAGGGGGGCCACGAGGCAAGGGGCGTGCCCCCACCCTCATGGACAGGGTGTGGGCCCCATGGTCTTGATTCTTTCGCCAGTATTTTTATTAATTCCAAAAGGTTGCTCCGTGGATTTTTAGGTCATTCCGAAAACTTTTATTTCTGCACAAAAATAACACCATGGCAGTTCTGCTGCAAACAACATCACTCCGGGTTAGTTTCATTCAAATCATGAAAGTTAGAGTCCAAAACAAGGGCAAAAGTGTTTGGAAAAGTAGATACAGTGGAGACGTATCAACTCTCGCAAGCTTAAACCTTTGCTTGTCCTCAAGCAATTCAGTTGACAAACTGAAAATGATAAAGAAAAAATTTTACAACTCTGTTTGCTCTTGTTGTTGCAAATATGTAAAGCCAGCATCCAAGTTTTCAGCAAAGATTATGAACTAACCATATTCACAATAACACTTAGGTCCCATGTTTACTCATATCAACGGCATAATCAACTAGCGAGAAATAATAATAAATCTCAGATGAGAACACTTTCTCAAAATAATCATAATATGATATAACAAGAGGGTATCTCGCTAGCCCTTTCTGAGACCACAAAACATAAATGCAGAGCACCCCTAAAGATCAAGGACTAACTAAACATTATTGTAATTCATGGTAAACTAGATCCAGTCATATTCAATATAAATTAATAGTAATGCATGCAAATGATAGCGGTGCTCTCCAAATGGTGCTTTTTAATAATAGGGTGATGACTCAACATAAAAGTAAATAGATAGGCGCTTCGCAGAGGGAAGTAGGGATTTGTAGAGGTGCCAGAGCTCAATTTTAAAATAGAGACAAATAATATTTTGGCCGGCATACTTTCATTGTCAACATAACAACCAAGAGATCTCGATATCTTTCATGCTACACACATTATAGGCGGTTCCCACACAGAATGGGAAAGTTTATACTCCCCCACCACCAACAATCATCAATCCATGGCTTGCCCGAAACAAGGGTGCCTCCAACTAGCAACAATCCTGGGGGAGTTTTGTTTGCAATTATTTTGATTTGATTTGAGCATGGGACTGGGCATCCCGGTGACCAGCCATTTTCTCGGGAGTGAGGAGCGAAGTCCACTCCTCTTAAGAATAACCCACCTAGCATGGAAGATACACACAGCCCTAGTTGATACATGAGCTGTTCGAGCATGCAAAACAGAATTTCATTTGAAGGTTTAGAGTTTGGCACATACAAATTTACTTGGAACGGCAGGTAGATACCGCATATAGGAAGGTATCGTGGACTCATATGGAATAACTTTGGGGTTTAAGGATTTTGGATGCACAAGCAGTATTCCTACTTAGTACAAGTGAAGGCTAGAAAAAGACTGGGAAGCGACCAACTAGAGAGCGACAACAGTCATGAACATGCATTAAAATTAACCAACACTGAGTGCAAGCATGAGTAGAATATAATCCACCATGAACATAAATATCATGGAGGCTATGTTGATTTTGTTTCAACTACATGCGTGAACATGTGCCAAGTCAATCCACTCGAATCATTCAAATGAGGATACCACCCTATCATACCACATCACAACCATTTTAGTAGCATGTTGGCACGCAAGGTAAACCATTATAAACTCCTAGCTAATTAAGCATGGCATAAGCAACTATAATCTCTAATTGTCATTGCAAACATGATTATTCATAATAGGCTGAATCAGGAATGATGAACTAATCATATTTACAGAAACAAGATAGGTCGAGTTCATACCAGCTTCTCTCATCTCAATCAGTCCATCATATATCGTCATTATTGCCTTTCACTTGCATGACTGGAAGGTGTATATAATAATAATAGTGCACGTGCATTGGACTAAGCTGGAATCTGCAGGCATTCAATTCAAGGGAGAAGACAAGGTAATATGGGCTCTTGGTTAAATCAATCAATAATGCATAAAAGAACCACTCAACATTTTCATCATGGTCTTCTCCTTTCGACCCCCAAAGAAAAGAAAAGAAATAAAACTATTTACACGGGAAAACTCCCAACAAGCAAAAGAAGAACGAGAAATCTTTTTGAATTTTCTTTTAATTACTACTACTACAAGCATGGAAAGTAAACTAGCTAAAGATATAACTAATTTTTTTGGTTTTTTAAGGTTATTCAAACACACAAGAAGAAAGCAAGAAAAAGAAAATAGACTAGCATGGATAGTACAATGAAAAAGTATGATCACCGACAACTAGCATGAGTGTGTGAACATGAATGTAATGTCGGTGGGAAATACATACTCCCCCAAGCTTAGGCTTTTGGCCTAAGTTGGTCTATGCCCATGGATCAAAGTTACTCTCTCCGGTGTACTGAGGAGTGTCATCTGAGTGCCACTGGTTGGCAATCTCCTCCGGATCCCATTGATAAAAGGACTGTTGATAAGGGTCAAGTGGTGGTTTCGGCTCAAGGTCTGGAGCTGGTGTCTGGCCCCGGTATGCGTAAACGGCCTCTGGCAAGATGAAGTACGTGTCTGAAAGTATGTTAAACAAGGAGGGTGCAGGCAAGATAATAATCTCACTATGAGTTTTGTTAAATCTCAAATTATACTTAAGCATCATCTCATTATTTTTAACAATAAATTCATGTGCCACCATACTCTTATAATCTACAAAAATAGGGGGCAGCAACTTTTTCCTCTTTCTCATAATGCCTAATAGGTATCCTAAAGTGTTTAGGAAGGCGTGAAGCAAAGATGCCTCCAAAGATGGGGCCCTTAGTACGGTTCAGACTTAATCGTTTAGTAATAATAGCACCTAAACTAAAAGTGTTATCGTGAAAAAAAAACATGGCTCAAAATAACAATATCAGGGGCACTAAGGTTTTCACAGTTCTCGCGACCAATTAAGCATGTACTAGCAAATATTGCAAAGTAACGTAGGACAGGAAAGTGTATGCTAGTGATTCTTGCATCAGAAACCTTCCATGTTTCCCCTACAACAATCATATCAATAAATCCATCAACATCACTACGATGTGGTTCCTTTATGTTACCCTCAAAGGGTATCTTGCAACTCACAAAAATCAAATAGTGACATCTCCTTAGCCTCATCATATAAATGAAACTCCACTGAAGGTGGTGATTTCTTAGCATGAAAGTACAAAATTTGCACGAAAGTATTAGTGAGTAGGAGATACTGAATGAGCTGGTCATGGAGGAATTCGGTGAGGCTTGGGCTTTTTACTCTCCTTATTTTTTTTATCTTTCGAGCTTTGGCTTGAAGAGCCCCTCAAAAATCTCTTCATCATTTTCTGAAAATTTCTGAAAATTTTAGTAACTCAAAATAAAAGTGAACCAAACTCAACAAAATTGATAGCAACTACTCCCGCAAGTGCCTAGAGACTATATCATGCATTAGAACTACTTGGGACCAAATGAATTTACCATGCAAGCTCAAGAAAAGGGTCACTTTAGTAGCAAAAATTTGCAATGAATGAAGCACTAGAACAAAAACTAATTGGACCATTGGAGGAGTCACATACCGAAGAACAATCCCCCAAAGCAGTTTCGTGAGTGAAGCTTTGAGCAAGGAGATCGAAAATGGCAGCAAGATGAGCTAGAACTCGTTCTTAAGCTGGTTGGTGATTTTTTTGGGAGGAAGGAGTGTGTGGGTGCAGGAATAAGTGGAGGGGGGCCACCAGGGGTCCACGAGGTAGGGGGCACTCCCTAGGGGGGTGGGCGCACCTTCGACCCTCGTGGCCATGTGCTTGCCCCCTCTGATGTGTTCTAAGTGCCAAATATTCTTAAATATTCTAGAAAAAAATCATATTTCATTTTCAGGTCATTTGGAGAACTTTTATTTTCGGGGTATTTTTTTATTGCAAGGATAATTCAGAAAACAGACAAAAAATACTATTTTTGCTTTATTAAATCTAAATAATAAAAAGTAAAAGGAGGGTACAGAGAGTTGTGCTTTCTAACTTCATCCATCTCATGCTCATCAAAAGGAATCCACTAACAAGGTTGATCAAGTCTTGTTAACAAACTCATTCCGAATCACATGAAACCGGAGAATTTTCAAATAGCACTAGGTTACCTCAACGGGGATATGTACATCCCCAATAATAAGAATATCATACTTCTTCTTGACAGTAGGAAGAGGAAATTCAAAACCTCTAATAGTAATAGTTGGAATCTTTCCAATAGAATTTATAATGTGAACTTGAGGTTGTTTCCTCGGAAAGTGTATCGTATGCTCATTACCATTAACATGAAAAGTGACATTGCCTTTGTTGCAATCAATAACAGCCCCTGCAGTATTCAAAAAGGGTCTACGAAGGATAATCAACATACTATCGTCCTCGGGAATATCAAGAATAACAAAGTCCGTTAAGATAGTAACGTTTGCAACCACAACAGGCACATCCTCACAAATATCAACAGGTATAGCGGTTGATTTATCGGCCATTTGCAAAGATACTTCAGTAGGTGTTAACTTATTCAATTCAAGTCTATGATATAAAGAGAGAGGCATAAAACTAACACCGGCTCCAAGATCACATAAAGCAGTTTTAACATAGTTTCTTTTAATGGAGCATGGTATAGTTGGTGCTCCTGGATCTCCTAGTTTCTTTGGCATTCCACCCATAAAAGTGTAATTAGCAAGCATGGTGGAAATTTCAGCTTCCGGTATCTTTATTTTATTTGTAACAATATCCTTCTTGTACTTAGCATAAGGATTCATCTTAAGCATATCAGTCAAACGCATACGCAAAAAGATAGGTCTAATCATTTCAGCAAAGCTCTCAAAATCCTCAGCATCCCTTTTCTTGGATGGTTTAGGAGAGAAAAGGCATGGGTTTATGAACCCATGGTTCTCTTTCTTTACCGTGCTTCCTAGCAACAAAGTCTGTCTTGTCATAACGTCGATTCTTTGATTGTGGGTTATCAAGATCAACATCAGGTTCAACCTCTACATCATTATTATTGCTAGGTTGAGCATCAACATGAACATTATCACTGGGTTCATGTTCGTCACCAGATTGTGTTTCAGCATCAGAAATAGAAATATCATTAGGATTCTCAAGTGTGTCTACAACAGGTTCGCTAGAAGCATGCAAAGTCCTATCATTTTTCTTTTTCTTCTTTTCAGAAGGACTAGGTGCATCAACATTATTTCTCTGAGAATCTTGCTTAATTCTCTTGGGGTGGCCCTCGGGATACAAAGGTTCTTGAGACATTCTATCACCTCCAGTCATAACTCTAACATCATTAACATTTTTCTTATTATTTAATTCATTGAGCAAATCATTTTGAGCCTTAAGCACTTGTTCTACTTGAGTGGTAACCGTAGAAGCATGTTTACTAATAAGTTTAAGTTCACCTTTAACTCTAGACATATAATCACTCAAGTGTTCAATCATGTAAGCATTACGGTTCAATTGTCTACCAACATAAGCATTAAAGTTTTCTTGTTTAACAATAAAATTATCAAACTCATCCAAGCATTGACTAGCAGACTTATAATAAGGAATGTCACCTTCATCAAATCTATAGAGAGAATTTACCTTTACTACCTGTGTCGGGTTATCAAGACCATGTATTTCTTCAATAGGTGGTAAATTCTTAACGTCTTCAGCTTTAATACCCTTTTCTTTCATAGATTTCTTTGCCTCTTGCATATCTTCAGGACTGAGAAATAGAATACCCCTTTTCTTCGGAGTTGGCTTAGGAGTTGGTTCGGGAAGTGTCCAATTATTTTCATTAGTCAACATATTATTCAATAGCAATTCAGCTTGATCAAGTATTCTTTCCCTGAAAACACAACCAGCACAACTATCCAGGTGGTCTTTGGGAGCATCGGTTAGTCCATTATAAAAGATATCAAGTATTTCATTTTTCTTGAGAGGATGATCAGGCAAAGCATTAAGTATTTGGAGAAGCCTCCCCCAAGCTTGTGGGAGACTCTCTTCTTCAATTTGCACAAAATTATATATTTCCCTTGAAGCATCTTGTTTCTTATGAGCGGGGAAATACTTAGCAGAGAAGTAATAAATCATATCCTGGGGACTATGGACACAACCAGGATCAAGATAATTAAACCAAGTTTTAGCATCACCCTTTAATGAGAACGGAAATGATTTAAGGATATAGTCGTAACGAGTTTTCTCATCATTAGTGAATAGGGTGGCTATATCATTTAACTTAGTAAGATGTGCCACAACAGTTTCAGATTCATAGCCAAGGATCAGATTCAACCAAAGTAACTATCTCAGGATCGATTGAGAAATCATAAACCTTATCAGTAATAAAGATAGGTGAAGTAGGAAAAGCAGGGTCAAGTTTCATCCTAGCATTCAGAGACTTTTCATTCAGCTTAGCTAATGAAAGCAAGAAATATCTAGCAATTTCTTCATCCATAACATAACCCTCAGGCACTATAGGCAATTCATATCTAGGGGGAGAATCTTCATCATCACTTTCATCAGTATTATCAGTTTCAATAATTTCATTCTCTCTAGCCCTAGCAAGTTGTTCATCAAGAAATTCACCCAATGGCACAGTATTATCAAGCATAGAAGTAGTTTCATCATAAGCATCACGAATAGCAGAAGTGGCATCATCAATAACATGCGACATATCAGATTAATAGCAGAAGCAGGTTTAGGTGTCGCAAGCTTACTCAGAACAGAAGGAGAATCAAGTGCAAAGCTAGATGGCAGTTCCTTACCTCCCCTAGTAGTCGAGGGAAAATTTTTAGTTCTTTCGTCTTTCAAGTTCCTCATAGTGATCAGCAGATATAAATCCCAAGTGACTCAAAGAATAGAGCTATGCTCCCCAGCAACGGTGCCAGAAAATAGTCTTGATAACACACACGTATAGGGGATCACAACAGTTTTCGAGGGTAGAGTATTCAACCCAAATTTATTGATTCGACACAAGGGGAGCCAAAGAATATTCTCAAGTATTAGCAGTTGAGTTGTCAATTCAACCACACCTGGATAACTTAATATCTGCAGCAAAGTATTTAGTAGCAGAGTAGTATAGGAATAACTGTAACAGTGGCAAAAGTAATAGTAGCAGTTTTGTAGTAATTGTAACAGTGGCAACGGTAAAGTAACTAAGCAAAGAACAATATGTGAAAATCTCATAGGCATTGGATCAGTGATGGATAATTATGTCGGATGTGATTCCTCATCCAATAGTTATAACATAGGGTGACACAGAACTAGCTCCAGTTCATCAATGTAATGTAGGCATGTATTCCGAATATAGTCATACGTGCTTATGGAAAAGAACTTGCATGACATCTTTTGTCCTACCCTCCCGTGGCAGCGGGGTCCTATTGGAAACTAAGGGATATTAAGGCCTCCTTTTAATAGAGTATCGGACCAAAGCATTAACACTTAGTGAATACATGAACTCCTCAAACTACGGTCATCATCGGGAGTGGTCCCGATTATTGTCACTTCGGGGTTACCGGATCATAACACATAGTAGTTGCCTATTGACTTGCAAGATAGGATCAAGAACTCACATATATTCATGAAAACATAATAGGTTCAGACCTGAAATCATGGCACTCGGGCCCTAGTGACAAGCATTAATCATAGCAAAGTCATAGCAACATCAATCTCAGAACATAACGGATACTAGGGATCAAACCCTAACATAACTAACTCAATTACATGGTAAATCTCATCCAACCCATCACCGTCCAGCAAGCCTATGATGGAATTACTCACGCACGGCGGTGAGCATCATGAAATTGGTGATGGAGGATGGTTGATGATGACGACGGCGACGGATTCCCCTCTCTGGAGCCCCTAACGGACTCCAGATGAGCCCTCCTGAGATAGATTAGGGCTTCGCAGCGGCTCCGTATCGTAAAACATGATGAATCATTCTCTCTGATTTTTTTCTCCCCGAACGTGAATATATGGAGTTGGAGTTGAGGTCGGTGGAGCTCCAGGGGGGCCATGAGGCAGGGGGCGCGCCCTAGGAGAGCGCCCCCACCCTCGTGGACAGGGTGTGGGCCCCTAGTCTTGATTCTTTCGCCAGTATTTTTTATGAATTCCAAAAAGTTGCTCCGTGGATTATCAGGTCATTCCGAGAACTTTTATTTCTGCACAAAAATAACACCATGGTAGTTCTGCTGAAAACAGCATCAGTCCGGGTTAGTTCCATTCAAATCATGCAATTTAGAGTCCAAAACAAGGGCAAAAGTGTTTGGGAAAGTAGATACGATGGAGACGTATCACCTCCCCCAAGCTTAAACCTTTGCTTGTCCTCAAGCAATTCAGTTGACAAACTGAAAGTAATAAAGAAAAACTTTTACAAACTCTGTTTGCTCTTGTTGTTGCAAATATGTAAAGCCAGCATTCAAGTTTTCAGCAAAGATTATGAACTAACCATATTCACAATAACACTTAGGTCTCATGTTTACTCATATCAACGGCATAATCAACTAGCGAGCAATAATAATAAATCTCGGATGACAACACTTTCTCAAAATAATCATAATATGATATAACAAGATGGTATCTCGCTAGCCCTTTCTGAGACCGCAAAACATAAATGCCGAGTACCCCTAAAGATCAAGGACTAACTAAACATTGTAATTCATGGTAAAAGAGATCCAGTCACAGTCATATTCAATATAAATTATTAGTAATGCATGCAAATGACAGCGGTGCTCTCCAAATGGTGCTTTTTAATAAGAGGGTGATGACTCAACATAAAAGTAAGTAGCTAGGCCCTTCGCAGAGGGAAGCAGGGATTTGTAGAGGTGCCAAAGCTTGATATTAAAATAGAGACAAATAATATTTTGGCTGGCATACTTTCATTGTCAACATAACAACCAAGAGATCGCGATATCTTCCATGCTACACACATTATAGGCGGTTCCCAAACAGAATGATAAAGTTTATACTCCCCCACCACCAACAATCATCAATCCATGGCTTGCCCGAAACAACGGGTGCCTCCATTTAACAACAATCCTGGGGGAGTTTTGTTTGCAATTATTTTGATTTGATTTGAGCATGGGACTGGGCATCCCGGTGACCAGCCATTTTCTCGTGAGTAAGGAGCGGAGTCCACTCCTATTGAGAATAACTTGCCTAGCATGGAAGATATAGACAGCCCTAGTTGATACATGAGCTGTTCAAGCATGCAAAACGGAATTTCATTTGAAGGTTTAGAGTTTGGCACATACAAATTTACTTGGAATGGCAGGTAGATACCGCATATAGGAAGGTACCATGGACTCATATGGAATAACTTTGGGTTTAAGGATTTTGGATGCACAAGCAGTATTCCTGCTCAGTACAAGTGAAGGCTAGAAAAAGACTGGGAAGCGACCAACTAGAGAGCGACAACAGTCATGAACATGCATTAAAATTAACCAACATTGAGTGCAAGCATGAGTATGATTTAATCCACCATGAACATAAATATCGTGGAGGCTATGTTGATTTTGGTTCAACTACATGCGTGAACATGTGCCAACTCAAGCCACTCGAATCATTCAAAGGAGGATACCACCCTATCATACCACATCACAACCATTTTAGTAGCACGTTGGCATGCAAGGTAAACCATTATAAACTCCTAGCTAATTAAGCATGGCATAAGCAACTATAATCTCTAATTGTCATTGCAAACATGTTTATTCATAGTAGGCTGAATCAGGAACGATGAACTAATCATATTTACAAAAACAAGATAGGTCGAGTTCATACCAGCTTCTCTCATCTCAATCATTCCATCATATATCGTCATTATTGCCTTTCACTTGCACGACTGAAAGGTGTATATAATAATAGTAGTGCACGTGCATTGGACTAAGATGGAATCTGCAAGCATTCAATTCAAGGGAGAAGACAAGGTAATATGGGCTCTTGGTTAAATCAATCAATAATGCATAAAAGAACCACTCAACATTTTCATCATGGTCTTCTCCTTTCGACCCCCAAAGAAAAGAAAAGAAATAAAACTATTTACATGGGAAAACTCCCAACAAACAAAAGAAGAGCGAGAAATATTTTTGAATTTTCTTTTAGTTACTACTACTACAAGCATGGAAAACAAACTAGCTAAAAGTTATAACTGATTTTTTTTGTTTTCTTAAGGTTATTCAAACACACAAGAAGAAAGCAAGAAAAAGAAAATAGACTAGCATGGATAGTACAATGAAAAAGTATGATCGCCGACAACTAGCATGAGTGTGTGAACATGAATGTAATGTCGGTGGGAAATACGCACTCCCCCAAGCTTAGGCTTTTGGCCTAAGTTGGTCTATGCCCATGGAACAAAGTTACTCTCTCCGGTGTACTGAGGAGTGTCATCTGAGTGCCACTGGCTGGCGATCTCCTCCGGATCCCATTGATAAAAGGACTGTCGATAAGGGTCAAGTGGTGGTTCCGGCTCAAGGTCTGGAGCTGGTATTTGGCTCCGGTATGCGTAAACGGCCTCCGACAAGATGAGGTACATGCCTGAAAGTATGTTAAACAAGGAGGGTGCAGGCAAGATAATAATCTCATTGTGAGTTTTATTAAATCTCAAATTATACTTAAGCATCATCTCATTATTTTTAACAATAAATTCATGTGCTACCATACTCTTATAATCTAGAAAAATAGGGGGCAGCAACTTTTCCACTTTCTCATAATGCCTAATAGGTATCCTAAAGTGTTTAGCAAGGTGTGAAGCAAAGATGCCTCCAAAGATGGGGCCCTTAGTACGGTTCAGACTTAATCGTTTAGCAATAATAGCACCTAAACTAAAAGTGTTATCGTGAAACAAAGCATGGCACAAAATAATAATATCAGGGGCACTAAGGTTTCCACAGTTCCCGCGACCAATTAAGCATCTACTAGCAAATATTGCAAAGCAACATAGGACAGGAAAGTGTATGCTAGTGATTCTTGCATCGAAAACCTTCCTCGTTTCCCCTTTAGCAATCATATCAATAAATCCATCAACATCACTATGATGTGGTTCCTCTATGTTACCCTCGAAGGGTATCTTGCAAACCTCACAAAAATCAAATAGTGACATCTCCTTAGCCTCATCATATAAATGAAACACCACTGAAGGTGGTGATTTCTTAGCATGAAAGTAAAAAAATTGCACGAAAGTATTAGTGAGTAGGAGATACTGATTGAGCTGGTCCTGGATGAAGTCGGTGAGGCTTGGGCTTTTTATTCTCCTTATTTTGTTCATCCTTCCAGCTTTGGCTCGAAGAGCCCCTCAAAAATATCTTCATCATTTTCTGAAAATTGCTGAAAATTTTAGTAACTCGAAATAAAAGTGAACCAAACTCAACAAAATTGATAGCAACTACTCCCGCAAGTGCCTAGAGACTATATCATGCATTAGAACTACATGGGACCATATGAATTTAACATGCAAGCTCAAGAACAGGGTCAGCTTAGTAGCAAAACTTTGCAATGAATAAAGCATTAGAACAAAAACTAATTGGACCATTGGAGGAGTCACATACCGAAGAACAATCCCCCAAAGCAGTTTTGTGAGGGAAGCTTTGAGCAAGGAGATCGAAAATGGCAGCAAGATGAGCTAGAACTCGTGCTTAAGCTGGTTGGTGATTTTTTTTGGGTGGAAGAAGGAGTGTGTGGGTGCAGGAATAAGTGGAGGGGGGCACAGGGGCCCACGAGGCACGGGGCATGCCCCAGGGGGGTGGGCGCGCCCTGGACCCTCATGGCCAGGTGCTTTCCCCCTCTGGTGTGTTCTAAGTGCCAAATATTCTAGAAAAAAATCACATTTCATTTTTAGGGCATTTGGAGAACTTTTATTTTTGGGGTATTTTTTTATTGCAAGGATAATTCAGAAAACAGAAAAAAATACTATTTGTGCTTTATTATATCTAAATAACAGAAAGTAAAAGGAGGGTAAAGAGAGTTGTGCTTTCTAACTTCATCCATCTCATGCTCATCAAAAGGAATCCACTAACAAGGTTGATCAAGTCTTGTTAACAAACTCATTCTGAATCACATGAAACCGGAGAATTTTCGAATAGCACTAGGTTAGCTCAATGGGGATATGTACATCCCCAATAATAAGAATATCATATTTCTTCTTGACCGTAGGAAGAGGAAATTCAAAACCTCCAATAGTAATAGTTGGAATCTTTCCAATAGAATTTATACTGTGAACTTGAGGTTGTTTCCTCGGGAAGTGTACCGTATGCTCATTACCATTAACATGAAAAGTGACATTGCCTTTGTTGCAATCAATAACAGCCCCTGCAGTATTCAAAAAGGGTCTACCAAGGATAATCGACATACTATCATCCTTGGGAATATGAAGAATAACAAAGTCCGTTAAGATAGTAACGTTTGCAACCACAACAGGCACATCCTCACAAATACCGACAGGTATAGCGGTTGATTTATCGGTCATTTGCAAAGATACTTCAGTAGGTGTTAACTTATTCAATTCAAGTCTACGATATAAACAGAGATTCATAACACTAACACCGGCTCCAAGATCACATAAAGCAGTTTTAACATAGTTTCTTTTAATGGAGCATGGTATAGTTGGTACTCCTGGATCTCCTAGTTTCTTTGGTATTCCACCCTTAAAAGTGTAATTAGCAAGCATGGTGAGCATCATGAAATTGGTGATGGAGGATGGTTGATGATGACGACGGCGACGGATTCCCCTCTCCGGAGTCCCGAACGGACTCCAGATCAGCCCTCCCGAGAGAGATTAGGGCTTGGCGGTGGCTCCATATCGTAAAACATGATGAATCCTTCTCTTTGATTTTTTTTCTCCCCGAACGTGAATATATGGAGTTGGAGTTGAGGACGATGGAGCTCCAGGAGGCCCACGAGGCAGGGGGCGTGCCCCCTACCCTCGTGGACAGGGTCTGGGGCCCCTGGTCTTGATTCTTTCGCCAATATTTTTTATTAATTCCAAAAAGTTGCTGCGTGGATTTTCAGTTCATTCCAAGAACTTTTATTTCCGCAGAAAAATAACACCATGGCAGTTCTGCTGAAAATAGCGTCAGTCCAGGTTAGTTCCATTCAAATCATGCAAGTTAGAGTCCAAAACAAGGGCAAAAGTGTTTGGAAAAGTAGATACGATGGAGACGTATCACCACCCAACATGAACCACATAGAAGACCCCAGATGAACCAGATAGTAGACAGATACTATTGGTTGCTGCCTCGATATGAGACCCACGGGCATTTTAAAACTCAAGTTTGCATGATAAAGTTGCAGGTAATAATAATTGATGTATAACGTAAGCAAACATGAAAGACTGCAACCTCTCTTCCGGAACTGTGTAGTCCTCAGGTTAATCTGCTCAGTCGATGATGGTAATGCAGTTGGCATGGCTGCCAGCAACGTGGAAGATGATCTGAGGTGGCGAAAGAAAGTCTACAAGGGGAATCTCTGCTGCAGTGAACGCTTCTGTCGATGGTGCACCTCAGGTGGGGTGGATGACGGCACGGCAGGAGCAAGACATAACACACCGAGTTTTCTTTGACGCCTATCTGAAAATGAAGTAAATCTGTAAGGGCTCCTTAGAATTGGAGGATTCTATAATCGCGGGCAGAAGAAAAACACAAGAATAGGATAGGAATGCACGTGCAAAACAGAGCATTTGGAAACATAGTATTTCTTTCAACCCGGGTGTTTGGTTCACATGAATTGGAAGAACACAGGAATGGAGAAACATGGTCAAATTAAAGTCAAACCACATGAAAATGAAAAAAATAAGAATCTTATTATGCCAGTAATGCAATTAATTATGTTCTTCATGCATATTAATTTGACAAGGACGTCCAAGTGAATATTAAAGTTCATACGTTTTTCTTTGAAAGAGACACCAAAGGAAAAAATCCTCCAGTTTTGCTTTTCTCCACTCCTTCTAACCAAATGCATGAATAGTAGTACCATAGTAGTTCCATAGCAAAGGATCCCTGAGGGATCAACATGAATGCAGAGTAACAAAGTGATGCGACGAGTGTACAACCTCTTTGGCATAGCCTTGTGGACCTCAGCATCATTGGGTTGGACGTGGAGGATGGTGATGTTGGTGTGACTGTCGGAGGTGGGGAAGAAGATTTGAGGCCTCTAGAAATGGCGCCGAGGGTACTGCTCCGTTGTGATGGACGGTTCCGTCGTTGGAGCAACTCCGGTGAGGTGTACGGCGGGGAGGCTGAAGCAGGACAAGATAGACAACGCTAATCTGAAGTGGGACTCTAATATCATCTGCAACAGATGATGTAAAATACATCACCAAAAAGTGCTAGATGTAAAATGCATCAGCCGCACCACGGCCGCTCCGACAGATGATGTAATTACTGTTCACTCTGAACTTAACTGAAGAAACTGAAGTTTACAGTCGAAACTGGATTTTACTATCGAAACTGATTAAACTAGTAGCAGAGCATTGCAATAGATATTTCGGGCATTTGAGCACTAGTAGCAGAGAAGCAGTGATCTAAATCAGCAGATGCTCGAGCAGGGAACGCACTAGCAGAGAGGAAGTCGTGCAGTAGCACCGCGAGCGAGTGCTAAAGCAGCAACTCCTATAGCTGTCGGAGGTCGTGCAGTAGCAGCGTGAGCAAGAGCAAGAGCAGAGCAGTAGCACGAACGAGAGCAAGAGCGGAGCAGCAGCGCGACTAACGGCAATAGCAGAGCAGAGAAGCAGCACAAACGAAAGAAAGAGCAGTGTAGCAGCATGACCGACAGCAAGAACAAAGTCGCAGCATGAGCGAGAGCCGGAGCAGCAGCAGTAGCGCGAGCGAGAGCCGGAGCAGCTATAGCTAGTGTCGGTGTGGAAGTCGCCACCTAGGAAGCAATGTCATGGGGGAGAGACGTCATGGATGAAGTGGCCGGCAACGGCACCGTCGATGGAGACCCGCCATGGTTTCTCGGTATCGAGCACCGGCAGCCCCATGAGATCGAGTAAAAGATAAAATGCAGCAGTGAGTTCAGAACCTCCTTGGTGGTGCCGATTTGGCCTTGGCTTCATCGGAGGAATTGGTGAGGGTGTTGCGATTCCGGTGGGGCAGGTCAAGACGGTGTTGTGGGGATGGAGATGGTGTGATAGACGAGGCGAACATTGGGGCAGCTCCTTGGAGGTGGAGGACGGGGTGGCTGATTCGGCGGAACGACGAGATCAACGACGGATCCTAATCCGGTGCGGTGGATGAGGGTGAAAGTGCTAGTTATCGACTAGAGGGGGGGGGTGAATAGGCAATTTTTATAAAGTCTTCAAAACATGAAAGTTTCGAAGACAAGCAATAGAAATGACCTAATTGATATGCAGCGGAAGATAAACTACAACAAGCAAGCCATAGTCAAGTATGCAATAATGTGAACATACAAAGACTAATAGCATCTAGGTAGTAAGGATCAGGATGGAAGATAGTATGAAGCCAATCAACGATAGTAGTCAAGCAATGAAGTCAAATAGATAAGACAAATAAGCAATGACTTCACGAAGACAAACTCAAAGTAAAGGGAGGGAAAGGATAGAACCAGTCACTTGTTGAAGACACAGGATTTGTTGGACCAGTTCCAGTTGCTATGACAACTGTACGTCTGGTTAGGGAGGCTGAGATTCAACTCAGAAGACCGCTTCTTCACCTTATTCCCCTTGAGCTAAGGACACACAATCCTCGCCCAATCACTCTGGTAAGTCTTCAAGGTAGACTTCCGAACCTTCACAGACTTCGTTCACCGGCAATCCACAATGACTCTTGGATGCTCAGAACGCGACGCCTAACCGGCTGGAGGATACACAGTCCTCAAGTGTAATAAGTCTTCAGGTCACACAGACAGAAAGACTTCAGTGATGCCTAACACTCTTTGGCTCTGCGTGTTTGGGCTTTGTCCTCGCAAGGATTTCTCTCTCAAAGGCTTCGAGGTGGGTTTCTCTCAAAATGACAGAAGTTGTAAACTAACTCTGAGCAGCCACCAATTTATGGTGTAGGGGGTGGGCTATTTATAGCCACAAGGCAACCCGACCTGATATGTCTGAAATGACCCTGGGTCACTAAGGAACTGACATGTGTTCCAACGGTCAGATTTCAAACACACACGGCAACTTTACTTGGGCTACAAGCAAAGCTGACTCATCCAGCTCTGGATAAGATTTGCTCTCATTGTCTTCGCTCGAAGACATAGGATTTGGGTTGAGCATCACTTCAGTCACTCTGACTTTGTTCACTTGGACCCCACTTAACAGTACGGTGGTTCCTATGACTCAACACAGAAGAAAAGGAAACAACGAAACAACACAGTCTTCGCGCTCCATAGTCTTCGCTCAATGCCTTCTCATGTCATAGTCTTCAATGTGAATATATTCACATACCACCATTGTCTTCAATGTCTTCATACATTTTTAGGGGTCATCTCCGGTAGGTAAACCGAATCAATGAGGGACACAACATGCGTTATCCTGCAATTCTCACAAACGCATTAGTCCCTCAACCAACTTTGTCGTCAATACTCCAAAACCAACTAGGGGTGGCACAAGATGCACTTACAATCTCCCCCTTTTTGGTGATTGATGACAAACTGGTTGAAGTTTTCAACGGGAATGAAGTATGTGAAATTGTAAAGGATAGGGTATTGTCTTCATAAGTGCCAAGGGTTCCCCCTGAAGATGTGCATATAAGTAATTTGCTTTTGGAATGCAAATGCACATGGCAGGTTGTACTTGTGGAGATCCTCTTCAACTTATGAAGCTAATTCATCATGCATGAAATGATATAACTTAAAGAATGACATGCATAATGGAAAATGGACGTCTGCAGAATGATCTAAGTGCGGAAGTTATCATCGCACATGAAAGAGCAAATAAGTAGCAGACGACCATCGAGTTTAAGTGTTACAACTCAACAAACGAAATGTATCAAAAGCAAGAGTTGTAACCACTAGGTAAAATATAAAGCAACCGCCCATATGAACCCGCTTGAAGACTATCAAACTCATATGCTTCTCCCCCTTTTGTCAGTAATGACCAAAAAGGTTTGAAGACATAGAGCATCTACTCGTCCTCATGAGGAGTAGTTGAAGCAGCAGGGTTGTCGTTGTTGTTTGGCGGTGCAGACGAACTTGGTGCAGTGTCAATGCGTGCAGAAGTAGGGGGTGGTGAAGTAGCATCGTCTTCATCATCGATCACGTTGGCATTCACAGTTGCCGCAGAGGAAGAATAGTCAGAGTCTTCAAGGGATGGAGTTCGTCGTAGGACAGCATTCCGTGGAGGAGTGGAGTCAAACTTGAATCGTTCAGTGAAGCCATCGTCTTGAAGATCTGCTTCAGCACTGAGCAGGGTCAAACTCTTCCATGATCGCCGACAGGTTTCGTGAGTGACAAATGCATTCTTGGTGGCAAGATTTCGAATGCGATTTACATCCACCAAGAGACTTTGCATCTGACGCTTGAGCCAAAAGTGATGCTTGTCGTGTTTCTGATGTAGTGCCACAAGAAGTTCTCGGTCATTTAGGACCCGAGAGCGCTTCTTTGGCCTTTGAGCAATTGTGCTCTCAGTAGCTTCAGTTGGCGCACGATGAGGCAGACGAGTGCTTCCAGCCATCGGATAGACACGAGTTACAGCTTGGACTCCTTCCATAGGCTGAGTGAAGCTTTGGTGTTCAGCATTTTGAAGACAAAGAGGCTTCTTGGCAGGCTCAGGGTATATGGCTTCAACTGACATATCAACCTCTGGTAGAAAGATCACATGATTGCGAGCAGAGGGCTGATAGTTGATAGCAGAGTGTAGCTTGATGAGGCGCATGACCCATGGAGCATAGAATTTCAGGCCAAAAAGGTCAGATCCAGATGCAGCCAGTTGCCTGAGGAAGAAATCTTGTGCATTGAAGTTGATGCCATTGAGGATGTAAAAGACCAATGTCTTCATGGCTCCTTCAAGTTTTGCAGCTGATGAATGTCCTTTGATAGGCCATAGAGTCCGCCTGAAGATGTGATATATGGTGCGCGGCAGATACTCAAGGTCATCAACAAAGAACTCCTTTGGGTATTTTCAACGTCATGTGGCAATGGCTTCATCATGCTCAACATCTGGCTCATGTTGGGTTCTGGCTTATCGAAGATGCTCTCCAAAGCATTGCGGTGGTTTTGACAACCAGGTTCGTACAGCTCTTCGGGAGTGGATAGGCCTGTAAGCTCAATGATGTCAAGAGATTTGGCTTCATGATGAACATTTCCAGTCATCCACTCGAGAACCCATGTTTTTATATCTTTGTTGTAGCCGCGAATGTGGAGGGTAGCATAGAATTGAAGCAAAAGTTCTTCATTCCAATGTTCTTTGTCTGTCACAAAGCTGAGCAGACCAGCATCACGAAAGCAGTCAAGTGCTTCTTCTAAGCATGGCAGTCCAGCAATGGCTTCAGTGTCGAGGCGCATATGAGGGAAAATGCGCCCTTGATCATACAGAACGCAGGAGTAATAGCTTCGTTGCTGATGACTCCAGAAACGATCAGATGATATTCTTGGCCTGGAGTAAGGGTTCTTTGAGCTGTCAAAGAAGGTGTTGTGGCTTTTGAAGCCATTTGCATTGAAGGACCCGACAGATGTGGCAGTACCTGGAAACCTTGGCAGTCTTGGCTTTAGTTTCTGGACCTGAGGCCTATGCTCAATGTGATAAACAAACTGAGGATCAGAGACATTAGGCGGAGGGACCAGAACGGGCCATCTTACTGTGATTAGCTCGCCATGGTTGTAAGCTTGCTCAATTGTATAGGGCCTTGGTGGCGGAACAGGAGCAGTGGCAGCAACAGTGGCTTCAGGCTGCACTACGGAAGCTTCAGGAGCAGTTGCAGCATTGACTTCTGGCATGTTGCTTGGTGCAGGCTCCACATTAGTTTCAGTCATGACTACGTCATTGGCTTCATTCGTGTTAGTGGTGGCAGCCTCAACGTTTTCAACCTCCACTTGTTGAGCTGGAGGGTCTGGTATGGGAACGCTCACTTTAGGAACAGCTTCTTCAGGAATGGGGGGAGTAGGGACACGATCTTCTTGATGTTCGCCATCGGCTGATGCAGCCAGATTGTCTTCAGCAGCTTGGGCTTCAGACACGGAGACATTCACAGTTGGAGTGGCTTCTGAAAACACTTGACGTGTAACAGGTTGGTGGTGCACTTCTCCTTCTGGAACGCTCGGAAGAGGGACTTGAGGCCGTGGTCCTTTGCGAAGCCTTTGTAATACAGGCGACGCCTTGGGAGATGGAGTAGGCAGGCCCTCATCCTCTTCAACTTGCACAGATGGTGTGACTTGTTGTTGTTGGGGAGTACTAGGGGAGTCTTGTTGTTGCGGGCGATCAGCCCATGATGCATCCTGAGCAATTGGCGTCAGAGGACGACCAATGCTGATGATTTCGCTGTTCGCGAGAATAGGCGATGATACCATGTTGTGTTCAATCTGAGGAAGAACTTCATCATCTTCAACATTGTGATGGTGACCAATGTCTTCAGCAGTGATGGGATCAACTGCTGGAATGTCTTTAGCTTCACGAGCCTCTGTGGAAGCAGGCTCATGAACAATCATTCATAGTTCTTGATTTGCAGATGCAGGGCGAACCACTGAGATAGGTTCAACAACAAGGGGCTCTGTGGGAGCTGCCCGATTCTTCTTGGTTTTGCGCTTCTTCTTGGAGGGAGCAGCATCAGAGGCTTCTGAGGGTTTCCTTTTTCTTGCTTCAGCCTTTGCAGCCCTCGTCTTCTTCTGTTCTGAAGCGGTTGACATGGCTTTTGGCTTTGAGCCAGTCATGCTGCTTGGGAAGACTATGCGAGGTTCATCCTGCCTTGAAGGTGCAGGTTGGACAGTTGATAGCTTCTTCTTCTTTGCAGCCATCCTGGGGTCGATGCCAGGATGACCAAGAGCTTTGCGCTTCTCAGCCTCATTATAGGCTAGCACACACTTGTCAGCCAGACTCTTCATGCGCTCACGAGAGCCTCGAGCTTCTTCACGCTTCTTGTGAAAGGCTTCTTTTAGCTCGTGCAGCATGATCTTGAAGTTTTTGACATCTTGCACGTTGAGCGTGGCCACATGCTTCTTGAACTGAGCCTTTTCATAGTCAATCTTGTGCTTCAGTTCGACGATGCGCTGAGCAATAGCTAACTCAGAAGCAATAGCGCCATTGAAGGAGACGCTGAGGCCAATGGGAAGTTGCAAATCATCAAAGCTGAGATTTGGTGTGTCAAACCACTCATCAATGAAGTTATGGATGATTGCCATGTCAAAGAGAGGCAAATTATTGAAGATCTCTGCTTCTTCCTTGCTCTTGATCAGTTGCTCAAGAGCATCATCTGCAAGATCGTCATCGCTGGACAGATCAATGTGCTCTTCACGCAGAATGGCAGCAGGAGTCAATGTCTGATCAGTATGATTTTCTTTTTCTTCTCCGTCTTCTTGGAGATGCGTGAAAGATCTTCAGATTGCACACTATCTTCAGGAGGTGCAGTGGCCAGTGGCTTCACACGTGACGCTTTTGGAGGTGCAGCTGATTGTGAAGCCTTAATTTTCTTTGGCTTCTGCGACCTTGGAGGAGGAGTTGGGGCTTCATCAGTATCAGCATCATTATCAGAATGATCCACTTTGGCACCTTGTACCAAGATGTATGAGATGAGGCCATCAAGGTTCGTGAAGGGGGCGATTTCATTTTCTTCCGCTTCACGTGTGCCGTCATCACGGGGAGCAGAGGGACCAGGATTGAAGTCTAATCCCCATGACTTCTTGTTTTCCTTTGCCGATGCCTTTGCATACTGGAAGTTGCGCTTGAAGAGATTATTGTCACGACACCAGAGCAATGATGATGGATCAGCATTTTCAGGCTGAGGTCCACGGACCATACAAGGATAGAATTCTTGTGCAATAGCTTCAGCTTTGTTCTTGGGGGGAAGGCCTCGATAGAGAATATCACCCCAAGGACTTTTGATAGCATTTTTCTCAGCGTACTCCTGGGTCAAGAACTTGTACTTGAACCATTGTTCAGCCCAAAAGCGTTGAATCCATTGGATTCGGGTCTTGCGCTGATTATAATCCTCTTCAGGATCTGTCTTGTAGATTTCTGCGAGGTCATCAGGCAAATCTTTTGCTGTTCCCCCTCGACGCTGTCTGCCACCCTTCCTTACTGATTTCTCTGCAGCCATGAACTTCAAACTGAATGGCTTCAATATGTTCAAAGGGTTCAAGGGCTTTTGCTTGCTGGTCAAACAGGAACTAGCTTCAGGAGAGTTAATGTGTTGCTGTAAGAATTCTGCAAACGAATGCAGACTATGAGAACCAAGGGATTCTCCCACAGACATGTACCTGTGATAGCATTAGAGATGCGAGGGAAGGGGAAGAGGTCATATGCATTCTCAGAAGATTTTGAAGATAAATCAGCTTGAAGACATTGACCTCATGTTGCGAAGACATTGACTTATATGTTGAGAGTTGGTTCCAGATTTGTACGAATCCGTGAATAAGTACAAGTGAGGAATCTAACTATATATGAAGCTTAAGTGAATATACTAGGCAGTATGAGATGCAGACAGAATAGATCTAACATTGTGTAGACAGAAACCAATTTTGGTATATAGGATGAATCATTGAGGATCAAAAAGATGGCAAAAATAGAGTTATATTTACCACACGAAGAACTGCTAGATGGGATGAATAGGATACCGAGCAGTTCAATCCACCGTGCCCTAACTTGGCAACGGAGGACACCTACAGCGGCGGCGGAGACGATGATGCCCGCGGCCGGTGTGAGGACGGCGTCGGAGAAGTCGCGGCAGCTAAGCGCTTCGTCGTCGGCGTCGTCGAGAGATAGCGGTGGCGCTAGGATTTTGACGAGGTGGAGAGGTGGAAGAAGGTTTTCTTGACCGCAGGGGACACGTATTTATAAGTAGGTGTGCGGCATAGCGCAATTACGCAGGTGCCCCTGCATGTTCACATCCGTGGGACACGTGGCAAGCATGCAACATACTCAGAGTTGTCCCATGTTCCCACGCCCGCCAAGTTTGTCAGATGGTTGTTTCGGCTTCTCCGGATTTCAACAATAAAGATGAATCATTTAAAAGGACTTGATGTTTGTCTCTGTGTCTTCTGCTGACAAGGATGCAGAGAAGACATTTGACAGTTTCAATAGAATGCATATGATTTGGATAGATAGATTTTGAGATAGAAAGCATAGAGAGATTAGGGTCCGATCACATTCACTTAGTTCAAAAGATTCACAAATGAAGACATAGCTATAAGTGAATGCTGTAGAGGACAGAATACTAGTATATATATGAGAAAGCAATCAAATCAACATAGTGAAGTAAATCATGAAGATAAGTTGAAAGTTGAAGATAAATCAATATGCGAAGATATTCAACAATAACGCCATGAGTGAAACACTTCAAATCAAGAAATTTGGTGGTGGCGTTACCCACCGTATAGGAAGTATTAGACCCAGACACGGAGCACAATTATCGTGGCGCTCCGAAGTCAAATTCCATGTTAATGTATTCACACTCAGAATGTAAGTCTTCATTGATTGAAGATATACTTTACTTCGTGTGTTGCACATCTAAGTCATCAACATGCATAAGTGTTAGGATGTGTGCCTGATCACGGGACATTTGAGGATTCCAAGATATTTAGCTCACACCGTAACTTGCAAAACCTTTTCTCATCCAAGGGCTTTGTGAAGATATCTGCCAGTTGCTCTTCAGTGTTGACGTGAATGATGTCAATATCTTTCTTCATGACATGATCTCTGAGAAAGTGATGACGAATTTCAATGTGCTTTGTCTTCGAGTGCTGGACTGGATTGTTGGCAATCTTGATAGCGCTTTCGTTGTCGCAGAAGAGAGGGACTTGTTTCAGATTGATGCCATAGTCCTTGAGAGTTTGCTTCATCCACAGAAGCTTGAGCGCAGCAAGATCCAGCAGCAATGTATTCAGATTCAGCAGTTGAGAGTGATACACAGTTTTGCTTCTTTGAAGACCAACAGACAAGTGATCGTCCCAGAAAGTGACATGTGCCTGATGTAGACTTGCGATCGACCTTGTCACCAGCATAATCAGCATCCGAGAATCCAACCAGATCAAATCTTGAGCCCTTTGGATACCATAATCCGAGTGTTGGGGTGTAAGCCAAATATCTAAGAATTCGCTTCACAGCTAAGTGATGCGATTCCTTTGGTGCCGCTTGGAATCGAGCACACATGCAAACACTAAGCATAATATCTAGCCTAGATGCACATAGGTAAAGTAAGGAACCAATCATGGAGCGGTATACCTTTTGATCAAACTCTTTACCATTGTCGTCGGGACCAAGATGGTGTTTGGCTGGCATTGGCGTCGTGTAACCTTTGCAATCTTGCATTCCAAACTTCTTCAGACAGTCTTTGAGATATTTTTCTTGAGATATGAAGATGCCATTCCTTTGCTGACGAATTTGAAGACCAAGGAAGAACTTAGCTCACCCATCATGGACATCTGATATTGCTCTTGCATCATGTATCCAAACTCATCACTATACTTCTGGTTGGTGCAGCCGAAGATAATGTCATCCACATATATTTGGCACACAAACAGTTCACCATCATATGTCTTCGTGAAGAGTGTGGGATCGAGGGATCCAGGTTTGAAGCCTTTGCTCTTCAGGAAGTCTTTGATCGTATCATACCAAGCGCGAGGAGCTTGTTTGAGGCCATACAGTGCTTTGTTTAGTTTGTACACCATATCAGGATGTTTTGGATCTTCAAAGCCAGGTGGTTGAGCAACGTACACTTCTTCTTCAATCTTGCCGTTGAGGAATGCACTCTTCACATCCATTTGATATAGCAAGATGTTGTGGTGATTAGCATAGGCTAGCAGTATGCGAATAGCTTCAAGCCTTGCTATAGGAGCAAATGTTTCATCGAAGTCAATTCCTTCAACTTGAGTATATCCTTGAGCCACAAGACGTGCTTTGTTTCTGACGACTTGACCATGCTCATCTTGCTTGTTTCGATATATCCATTTAGTGCCAATAATGTTATGCTTGTGAGGGTCAGGGCGCTTGACAAGTTCCCAAACATTATTCAGCTTGAACTGTTGAAGTTCTTCTTGCATGGCTTGAATCCATTCAGGTTCCATAAAGGCTTCAGCAACTTTCTTGGGTTCTGATATTGACACAAATGAAAAATGCCCACAGAAATTTGCTAACGGTGTTGCTCTTGAGCGAGTAAGTGGACCAGGTGCATTGATGCTATCAATTATCTTCTCAATTTGTACTTCATTTGCAACACGAGGATGAACTGGACGAAGACCTTGCTCATGCTGATCATTGTCATCATTGGTAGGATTGTCTTCGGTCTGAGCATTGTCTTCAGGTTGGTTTGGTGCAGAAATGATAAGTTCCTCTTCAGGCTGTGCTACAGAAGGCATGATTTCACCAGTTCCCATCAGCTTGATAGATTCGCTGGGAGGAGCTTCATCTAATGTGCTTGGCAGGAGCTCTCGTTGTGAACCATTGGTTTCATCAAATCGCACGTCCACAGTTTCAACAATTTTGTAGTGAAAGAGGTTGAAGACTCTGTAAGAGTGCGAGTCCTTTCCATAACCGAGCATGAAGCCTTCGTGAGCTTTAGGTGCAAATTTTGACTTGTGATGGGGATCCTTGATCCAGCACCTAGCACCAAAGACTCTAAAGTAGCTGACATTTGGCTTCTTGCCAGTAAGGAGCTCATAGGATGTTTTGCTCAGAAGCTTGTGGATGTAAACACGGTTGATGATGTGACATGCTGTATCAATAGCTTCAGGCCAGAACTTTCTTGGTGTCTTGTACTCATCGAGCATTGTTCGAGCCATCTCAATGAGGGTTCTGTTCTTGCGCTCTACAATGCCATTTTGCTGAGGTATGTATGGAGCAGAAAACTCATGAGTGATTCCCATTGTATCCAGATAAAGATCAAGTCCGGTATTCTTGAATTCAGTGTCGTTATCACTTCTGATATGCTTGATCTTGACGCCATAATTGTTCATGGCTCGATTGGCGAATCGTCTGAAGACATCTTGTACTTCAGTCTTGTAGAGAATTATGTGCACCCATGTATATCTTGAGTAGTCATCAACAATGACGAAGCCATAGAGACAAGTTGTTGTTGTGAGGGTAGAGTAGTGAGTAGGGCCAAATAAGTCCATGTGTAACAGCTCGAAGGGTTGAGATGTCGTCATGATTGTCTTTGAGGGGTGCTTTGCCCTAGTCATCTTTCCAGCTTCGCAGGCACCACACAAATGATCTTTCTTGAACTTGACACCTTCGATGCCTATGACATGCTTCTTCTTGACGAGTGTGTGTAAGTTCCTCATGCCAGCATGCCCTAGCCTCCGATGCCAGAGCCAGCATTCTGAAGCTTTTGCAAGAAGACATACGGCAAGCTGTGGACCTGCTAAAAAATCTACCATGTATAGATCATCTTTCCTATACCCTTCAAAGACTAGAGACTTGTCAGATTCCATTAGTACAAGGCAACGATATTTTTCGAATAGCACAATCATGTTCAAGTCACAAAGCATTGAGACAGACATTAAGTTGAACCCAAGGGATTCAACAAGCATCACTTTATCCATGTGTTGATCCTTTGAGATTGCAACTCTACCTAGACCCAATACCTTGCTTTTACCAGTGTCAGCAAATGTGATTTGACTCTTGTTAGATGGATGTAAGGTTGAGTCCATGAGAAGACTTCGATCACCAGTCATATGATTAGTGCATCCGATGTCCATAATCCATTTTGAAGCACGAGGTGTCATACCCTACAGTGCAGTTAGGAGGATAGGCTTCACAAGGTATGTTGTGAAGCATAAGCATTTGACGCACACTAGGATTATCACAGCTTAGATCAAGGTTAGAACACACAGTATGACAGGTAAGCGATTCATATGTGGAATACATAGTAAGTCATTTTATCATGTGTCCCTTAATATGTTTTAGGTCCCCAGCAATAGTATCGGATGCCTTTGATTGCTGGCTGGAGACCATATTCTGCAAAAGAGAGTTAATTCTTCTTCACCACCCACATCTTCAGGGGTGGCTTAGAAGCAATGTGTCTAAGTGCAGCATCTGAGAATTTCGGCTTTGAAGCCCTAGCAAATAGCCTTGCAGGAGATGAATGATACTCATATGAATAAGCAGAAAAGTTAGTCCTATGAACATGGCGGTTTGAGGACACACGTTCATATTCATAAGTTTGAGTACAATTTCCCTGTAAAACATTGGTGTTAGGGTGACTCAAGTGAGTCCTGTATTCGTATGAAGCCGATGGACCATATGATGCCTTTGGTCTGGGGTTTGTCTTCTTCCCTGGTGGTGTCATGATGACATTCAGTGGAAGATTCTCAAGACAGCTTTTGGGAACCCAGATCTTCTTCATAGGTGGTCCATTCCTGCAGTTAGTACCAATATACCTGGCAAATACTTCACCATTCTGATTTTTGAACAGTTTATAGTTTGCATCAAAGGATTCATCAATGATAATAGGATTAGCACAGGTAAAGCCAGATAAAGTGGATGGATCCACTGAAGGTTCCTTTGCAGCAACCCATGTGGTTTTGGGATACTGCTCAGGCTTCCAGTAGGAACCATCAGCATTCATTTTCCTCTCGAACCCAACACCCTCTTTCCTAGGGTTTCGGTTCAGAATCTGCTTTTTGAGGACATCACAAAGTGTCTGATGTCCTTTCAGACTTTTATACATCCCTGTTTCAAGCAATGTCTTCAACCTAGCATTTTCATCAGCAATAGCAGTGGTATCCTCCATAGAGGGGTTAGTTTCCACATCAGTAGTTGAAGACAATGCAACAGCAACGGCATTGGAACATTCAGCAACAGAGGTAGCGTTATCACGCTCAATGCATTTCAAGCATGGTGGTTCAAATCCATCCTGAGCGGAACTGATCTGTTGAGCGCGAAATGACTCATTCTCTTTTTGAAGATCTTCATGAGTCGCTTTCAATTTTTCAAGCTCTTGCTTCCTTTGAAGATAATCATAGGAGAGATTTTCATATGTGTTTGAGAGCGTCTCATGAAGACTTTCAAGTTCTTGGTACTTAGCATGAAGATTTTTTATGTCTTCTACTAAGGACTGTGAACGTGTCATTTCCGCGTCCAACGGGTCATCGCTTTTGTCTAACAGTTTTTGAGTATGTTCCATAGCCCTTTGTTGTTCAGTAGCAATTTTAGCAAGTGTTTTGTAGCTGGGTTTGTGTAAGTGCATCTAGTGCCACCCCTAGTTGGTTTTGGAGTATTGACGACAAAGATGGTTGAGGGACTAATGCGTTTGTGAGAATTGCAGGATAACGCAGGTAGTGTCCCTCATTGATTCAGTTTACCTACCGGAGACGACCCTAAAACTGTATGAAGACATTGAAGACAATGGTGGTATGTGAAGATATTCACATTGAAGACTATGACATGAGAAGACATTGAGCGAAGACTATGGAGCGCGAAGACTGTGTTGTTTCGTTGTTGAGTCATAGGAACCACCGTACTGTTAAGTGGGGTCCAAGTGAACAAAGTCAGAGTGACTGAAGTGATGCTCAACCCAAATCCTATGTCTTCGAGCGAAGATAATGAGAGCAAATCTTATCCAGAGCCGGATGAGTCAATTTTGCTTGTAGCCCAAGTAAAGTTGCCGTGTGTGTTTGAAATCCGACCGTTGGAACACGTGTCAGTTCCTTAGTGACCCAGGGTCATTTCGGACATATCAGGTCGGGTTGCCTTGTGGCTATAAATAGCCCACCCCCTACACCATAAATTGGTGGCTGCTCAGAGTTAGTTTACGGCTTTTGTTGTTTTGAGAGCAACCCACCTCGAAGCCTTTGAGAGAGAAATCCTTGCGAGGACAAAGCCCAAACACCCAGAGCCAAAGAGTGTTAGGCATCACTGAAGTCTTTCTGTCTGTGTGACCTGAAGACTTATTACACTTGAGGACTGTGTATCCTCCAGCCGGTTAGGCGTCGCATTCTGAGCATCCAAGAGTTATTATGGATCGCCGATGAACGAAGTCTGTGAAGGTTCGGAAGTCTACCTTGAAGACTTACCAGAGTGATTGGGCGAGGACTGTGTGTCCTTAGCTCAAGCGGAATAAGGTGAAGACGCGGTCTTCTGAGTTGAATCTCAGCCTCCCTAACCAGACGTACAGTTGTCACAGCAACTGGAACTGGTCCAACAAATCCTGTGTCTTCAACAAGTGACTGGTTCTATCCCTTCCCTCCTTACTTTGAGTTTGTCTTCATGAAGTCATTGCTTATTTGTCTTATCTATTTGACTTCATCGCTTGACTACTATCGTTGATTGGCTTCATACTATCTTCCATCCTAATCCTTACTACCTTGCTGCTATTAGTCTTTGTACGTTCACATGATTGCATACTTCACTATGGCTTGCTCGTTGTAGTTTATCTTCTGCTGCATATCAATTAGGTCATTTCTATTGTTTGTCTTCAAAACTTCCACGTTTTGAAGACTTTGATAATAATCGCCTATTCACCCCCCCCCCCTCTAGTCGATAACTAGCACTTTTAGTTTGGATTCACAATCGGAGTCATCTTCACTTGATGTTTGAAAGTAAGCATCACGTGATTTTACCTTGGCACCACGTGCCATGAAGCAGTAGGTGGGAGCAGGATCGTCCATGTCATCAGCTTCAGCGTTGGTGTGGAAGTCATTGTCTTCAGTGTTGAAGATGGACTTGGCAACATAGGTTGTGGCTAGAGCCAGACTTGCAACGCCAGGGTCGGACTCTTCTTCAGACTCCACCTCCGCCTCCTCAGAAGCAGACTCCTCTTCTGAATCCATTTCCTTGCCAACAAAAGCACGAGCCTTGCCAGATGAGCTCTTCTTATGTGATGAAGACCTTGATGAGGACTTAGAAGAAGACTTTGAAGATTTCTTCTTCTTTTTGTCATCAGAATCATATTCCTTGCTCTTCTTCTTCTTCTTCTCATTGTCCCACTGTGGACACTCAGAGTTATAGTGTCCAGGTTTCTTGCACTTGTGACATGTTCTCTTCTTGTTGTCATGAGTGGAAGCTTCATCATTCCTTGAGCTGGATCGTGAAGATTTTCTGAAGCCTTTCTTCTTGGTGAACTTCTGGAACTTCTTCACAAGCATGGAAAGTTCCTTTCCAATGTCTTCAGGATCATCAGAACCGCAGTCAGATTCTTCTTCAGATGAGGAAACAACTTTTGCCTTCAAGGCGCGAGTTCGGCCATAATTGGGACCATAGATATCTCTTTTCTCAGAAAGCTGGAACTCATGTGTGTTGAGCCTCTCAAGTATATCAGACGGATCGAGTGTCTTGAAGTCAGGGAGTTCTTGTATCATGAGGGCAAGGGTGTCAAAGGAGCTGTCAAGTGATCTCAGTAGTGTCTCGACGATTTCATGCTTGGTAATCTCAGTGGCGCCAAGATCCTGAAGCTCATTTGTGATGTCGGTGAGGCGATCAAACGTGAGCTGGACATTTTCATTATCGTTTCTCTTGAAGCGGTTGAAGAGATTGCGAAGAACACTGATCCTCTGGTCTCTCTGTGTAGAGACGCCTTCGTTGACCTTGGATAGCCGGTCCCAGACTAGCTTTGACGTTTCCAGAGCACTCACACGGCCATACTGTCCTTTGGTCAGATGACCACAGATGATGTTCTTTGCAGTGGAGTCCAGTTGAATGAACTTCTTGACATCAGTAGGGGTGACACCTTCACCAGTTTTGGGAACGCCGTTCTTGACGACATACCAGAGGTCAACATCAATGGCTTCAAGATGCATGTGCATCATATTCTTCCAGTAGGGATATTCAGTTCCATCGAACATGGGACAAGCAACGGAGACTTTGATTATCCCTGCAGTCGACATAGCTAAACTCCAGGTGGTTAAACCGAATCACACAGAACAAGGGAGTACCTTGCTCTGATACCAATTGAAAGTGCTAGTTATCGACTAGAGGGGGGAGGTGAATAGGCAATTTTTATCAAAGTCTTCAAAACATGAAAGTTTCAAAGACAAGCAATAGAAATGACCTAATTGATATGCAGCGGAAGATAAACTACAACAAGCAAGCCATAGTCAAGTATGCAATAATGTGAATGTACAAAGACTAATAGCAGCTAGGTAGTAAGGATCAGGATGGAAGATAGTATGAATCCAATCAATGATAGTAGTCAAGCAATGAAGTCAAACAGATAAGACAAATAAGCAATGACTTCACGAAGACAAACTCAAAGTAAAGGGAGGGAAATGATAGAACTAGTCACTTGTTGAAGACACAGGATTTGTTGGACCAGTTCCAGTTGTTGTGACAACTGTATGTCTGGTTAGGGAGGCTGAGATTCAACTCAGAAGACCGCGTCTTCACCTTATTCCCCTTGAGCTAAGGACACACAGTCCTCGCCCAATCACTCTGGTAAGTCTTCAAGGTAGACTTCCGAACCTTCACAGACTTCGTTCACCGGCAATCCACAATGACTCTTGGATGCTCAGAACGCGACGCCTAACCGGCTGGAGGATACACAGTCCTCAAGTGTAATAAGTATTCAGGTCACACAGATAGAAAGACTTCAGTGATGCCTAACACTCTTTGGCTCTGGGTGTTTGGGCTTTGTCCTCGCAAGGATTTCTCTCTCAAAGGCTTCGAGGTGGGTTGCTCTCAAAACGACAAAAGCCGTAAACTAACTCTAAGAAGCCACCAATTTATGGTGTAGGGGGTGGGCTATTTATATCCACAAGGCAACCCGACCTGATATGTCCGAAATGACCCTGGATCACTAAGGAACTGACACGTGTTCCAACGGTCAGATTTCAAACACACACGGCAACTTTACTTGGGCTACAAGGAAAGCTGACTCATCCAGCTCTGGATAAGATTTGCTCTCATTGTCTTCGCTCGAAGACATAGGATTTGGGTTGAGCATCACTTCAGTCACTCTGACTTTGTTCACTTGGACCCCACTTAACAGTACGGTGGTTCCTATGACTCAACACAGAAGAAAAGGAAACAACGAAACAACACAGTCTTCGCGCTCCATAGTCTTCGCTCAATGTCTTCTCATGTCATAGTCTTCAATGTGAATATCTTCACATACCACCATTGTCTTCAATGTCTTCATAGATTTTTAGGGGTCATCTCCGGTAGGTAAACCGAATCAATGAGGGACACAACCTGCATTATCCTGCAATTCTCACAAACGCATTAGTCCCTCAACCAACTTTGTCGTCAATACTCCAAAACCAACTAGGGGTGGCACTAGATGCACTTACAGAGGGACAGCGAGCTGTTGCGGTGGACGATGTTGTCAGGGAAGAGTTTCCAGTTGGGTGGCGGTCGGGAGGCCGACGGAGGAGCGTGGGGTTTCGCGGGTTTTGGCAGACTCTGTGTACGAATGGGGGACGAAGGGGAAGGAAGGGGGAGCCATGGCTTAGGGTCGCGCTTGTCTGAAATGTAGGGTAAGTTACCAGCATACCCCCACTAGTTTTGACACCACGACGTTGAGCCGGCATTTTCGGCTGAGGGGTAGAAGGGGGATTTTGCGTGTCTGGGCTGCGGGACCGATTTCGGATGAGGAGGGAGTTTTCACGCGTGTTTAAATTTTGGGATAACAAGGCGCGGCGCGGGTTGAAGAGGCGGGAGTTTCAAAGCAGGTGAGACAAAAGATACTCGAGATTCAAAATTTCAAGATAACAAGGTGCGGATTCCTTGTTCGGTAGAACAAACTTAACGTGTACAAAAAAACAATTCATATAAGACACAAGAGATTCATGTCCTCTTTTACTCTATTGCTATAAATGCCATTGAAAAAACTACAAGAAAAATGTAAAAATATTGGGAGAACAAGATTACCCTGTACAGTACCAAATCAATTCGCACTTCCCTCAACAACAACAAAAAACAAATCAATGCCCACCAAAAGAAAGAGTAATATTCCTTTTTATATGATTACTAATGCCAGGATCTGGAATCTCAAATTTTGAATCCACGTTATGTTGAATTCGAATATATCGTTAGGTGACCTTGTGGTTTATAATTGATGTAGTCGTACATTTTTGATCTTCCATCATATATGAACATTTTACTCCAGCCTATGAACATATATATTGTCGTCCACCATATGGACTAAATTTGAATCAATTTTCCTTATTTGAATACGATTGTTGTCAAGTTATAAAATCATTTAGATATTATCTTGATAACAAAAAACATGCATATAGCAGTAATCATATTTCACTATGAACTACATGTACCATATGATCTCCAATTCAAATATTTGTATCCATTTTATGTTGAATTCAAATCATAGTACATTGGTCTAGGTAGCGAGATGTTTGGGATAATCTAAACCTTGTTTTCATATGTATAATTTTTGGCTGAACTGGGACAAGTTTTGGTATAAGCTTCTTGCAAAACCGGAGATTCTCTCAACAAGCCTCGTGGTTCCGAGAGGGAACGTGTCACCTTTGTGTGCGAAATGATATACGCTGCCTCCACCTTGATTTTCTTTACAGAGGCAATATAGAACTATATGAGTGCCCTGTTCAATTTTGGAATTATTCCGGGTTCGTTTGGCCTTTTTATACATTAATTGAGTTTCTGGACATTGAATGTGCATAATCCAAATTTGAACTGCAAGCACATGCTCCGGTGCACCAAAGTTGGTTGAGAAATCACATGTGTGTCCTTGGTTGAATTTCTAGGTCCCATGCAAGAAATGAGAATGAAATTCAAACATCTGGGCGTCGGGACTCGGCCGAGAACATCGAGAAACTTGGATTTAAAATTCATGTAAATTTAAAACTCGCCTGGAAATCATGAAACTTGGCATGTTGTCATGTCATGGCACTAACATGTTGTGGTAAAAAATTGGGCCGATTTGGAACAAGTTTTGGTATAAGCTTCTTGCAAACCGGAGCTTCTCTCAAGAAGTCTCATGGTTCTAAGAGGGAACGTGCCACCTTTGAGTGCAAAAGGATATACGCTGCCCCTCCCCCCCTTGAGTTTCTTTACAAAGGCAACATAGAACTACATGAGTGCCCTGTTAAATTTTGGAATTATTTCGGGTTCGTTTGGCCTTTTTAATACATTAATTGAGTTTCTGGTCATTTAATGTGCATAATTCAAATTTGAACTACAAGCACATGCTCCCGTGCACCAAAGTTGGTTGAAAAATCACATGTGTGTCCTCGGGTGAATTTTTAGGTCCCATGCAAGAAATGGGAATGAAATTCAAACATGTTGGCATTGTGGCTTGGCCGAGAACATTGAGAAACTTGGTTTTAAAATTCTTGTAAATCCAAAACACGCCTGAAAATGATGAAACTTGGCATGGTGTCATGTCATGGTACTACCATGCCGTGGTACAAAAATTGGCCGAATAGGAACAAATTTTGGTATAAGCTTCTTGCAAAGTGGAGCTTCTCTCAAGAAGGCTCGTGGTTCTGAGAGGGAACGTGTCACCTTTGTGTGCATAATTCAAATTTGAAATACAAGCACATGCTCCAGTGCACCAAAGTTGGTTGAAAAATCACATGTGTCCTCGGGTAAATGTCTAGGTCCTATGCAAGAAATGGGAATGAAATTCAAAATTTTGGGCGTCGTGGCTCGGCTTCAAACATTGAGAAACTTGGTTTTTTAATTCCTGTAAATCCAAAACACGCATGAAAATCAATAAACTTGGATTGGTGCCATGACATGGCACCAACATGATGTGGTAATTTTGTCGTGCGATTTGAGAAGGCGCACACATTAACAATCAACAAAGTCATTTTGGAACAAGTGTTGTCACATTACAATCGGAAACACAAGTATTATTGAAAACTGTGGGCGTTCTATTTACCATTTACGTGCCTCCATGCATCCCCTTGTTTATTAGCTAGGAGGCGTCATGCAGGGTAGCTATTTGAGTACGGGAGGCGTGCGATCAGACCCCTGCGCGTGCTTATCGGGAGGAGAGCTCTTTGACCTCCATCTGTCGTCCACCTCTCTCCCAAGGTCTCCATTAATGGTGCCCGAGCCTCTGTTTAATGGCATGGCTATCTCACTTGACTGATATTTAAGAGAGAGAAAAGAAAATCTGAAAAGAAAATTCTGCACGGATCTTGATGTAAGATCTGACGGACCTATATAGCATCTACTGCGACTTATAGCAATACTGATGAATATATAAGGATGACGACAGTGGATAATAATTGTCTTACATAATTAGGAAGATAATTAAAAAGCCACATGCGGCTACGCCCGAAATACACAAGGGCAAAACAAGAAGGAAGACAACTATCTGGCTCACTGATCTCTACTTTCTTGATGCGTTGCTGCAGGCCAGGGGAACTAGTCTCCGCGGCGAGCGGCGATGAGCTCTTTCATGTCCTCAAGATGCTGCTTGAGAGAATCCATGGATTCTTCCATCGGCCTTTGGCGCTCGATGCAGAGCATGTCATTCTCGTCCATAAGTTTCTTGACGATGACGCCGATCCTCTTCAACAAGGCACTGGTCTCCTCTTGCTGGTCTGCACTTCGGACGATCTTCGCCCTCAACAGGTCGCGCTTGGCCCGGAGCCTCTCATTACCCTCCCTTAGTTGTCGGATGATGTCGGTAGCCTGTTCAAATGATGCTTTCATGTCGTCCTGCAACCTCGCCCAGCTAGAGATCTGATCCATCTGGCTATGGACGATCGCATGCATGCGCCTATAAGAGTTGTCGCATGCCCGCAAGACATTTTCCCAGGACGCCCGGTGTGCCAGGACATCTCTGCTGCATTCGCGGAGCGGCGGGACATCTCTTCTGCTTCCGCGGCACGGCCAAACCAGTCTGCTGCATCAACGGTGTGGCGGGACCTCCGTGCTGCTTCGGTGGCCCGGCAGGACCTCTGTGCTGCTACTTTCGCGCGGCTGGACATGTCGGCTGCTTTCACGGTGAGGCAGGACATCTCTCGTGCTTCCGCTTCCATGCTCGCGTCTCCTTGGTGGTAATCTCTCGACCCATAACTCATGCTGGCCATGGCAGACGCGAGGGAAGGATGTTGAATGACTTGTTTATTTTTGTGGATGACGAGTTGAGGAGGAATGTGCAGTCATCTTGGCATAGTAGTATTTATAACCGAGTACTAATACGCTCCTAAGTGGGAAACCGTTTAGGTTGTGATCGGTGTGAACAGGTTTGCAATTAAATATAGTGTGGTAGTAGTAGTAATCTGGAATGTGACGAGATGCAAGCTCAAAATTTATTGACGGTTCTAGTTTCTAAGTGCGGCGCTATTCTCGGATGGCGTAACGTGGGCACGTGTTCTCGGCTGTGGTGTAGCATATGCCACATTAGTTCTTTTTCTACTGCTGTGTACGTGCAATAATCAGCACCGTCGGATACATATCTTACGGTTATTAGGGCGTTCGACAGGAATAGCCTCGTGGCGAGCTATAGACTAGTCTTTTTTTCAGACGCATTACACCTATCTCTTGGGACTTCTCGCACGCACCATCTCTAGCACCCTAGGTTGATGCCACCCACATACACTTGTACTCTGAGTTTAGTACATTATACATCAAGAGAAGAGGTGCACGCATGCACTAGTCCTCTCTCACACACGCATTTGTAGCTATGAATTGTAGTGTTCTCAACCATCTGATTGGCTCTATCATAGGTTTCACGTTGCTCCTTGGCCTTGAGATTGAGAAGTTTAAAACGCGGAGGCTAAGCTGGAGGCGCGAGGTTTTGGTTAATGTGCAGGCCGCACACGGCATCAACACGACACGAGCTTCATCTGCCTGGTGTGCAGTCGGGTGAGTTGTCCAACACAACCAGGCCCTGCTTAGTATCTGCGCCTCGACTTATGCGCAGAGAAATTAGGATCGAAGGGAGTACTACTAGTAGTAGTACTACTTGATGTGTCGCGTCAACTCGCACAAGTATGAAACACTTCGTGAACAAACAATCATATAAGCTCCCTCCATCCGAAAATACTTGTCATCAAAATGGATAAAAGAGGACGTATCTAGAACTAAAATACGTCTAGATACATCTCCTTTTATCCATTTTGATGACAAGTAGTACTTCTTACCCAAAGGAACTTTATATCCAACAGACACAAAATATCCTTTCGACCGTTGGGAATTATTGATCTGATGTCGAAGTAATTGTTGCATCGCCACCAAAACCCACCATCTCTTAAGCTAAAGTAGAACAAGCTAATCCCTATATTAGCATATTACTAAGATAAACAGAAGGCACTGTAGAAACATTTAGGATGTTAGCTTGTCAATCTGAATGTGGAGGGACACCAGCTTAGCCCCGGCCAGCAGCTTGGGCGGAACTGTGAAGAAGGTCAGCTCCTGCACGGCGACGTCACCGGGATCCTTGCTGCTTGTCACCTCCATTTCCACCTTGACGGCATCGGTCCTGCCTTTGGGCTCCCCCGATGGGTCGTTCGCCCACAGCTTGGCCACGTAGTGTGGCAGTGGGGACGCCCCCGCTCTGATGCAGACGACCGACACGGCGATAGGCGCGCCGATGTTGAGCACGCCGCCTACCAAGAAAAACATGCGGTTGTCCTCCTCCATGAACAGCAAATGCCGTGGCTCTGACAGTGGCACTTGCAGCTGGAGCACCTTGTCGTACTAGATCATGTGCATGGGCATGTGATGCGCGGAGCTGATGTGGTGGGAGAGCGCCGGCGGCGGGTCTTCGTAGCCGCATATGGGCATGGGGCATTTGCACGGCGTGAGCGGACACACGCTCTAGTGATCGGCAAGCTTGTGGTAAGTGACGTAGAGCCCACGGTCTTCGTGCAGGCACTCCACCCTCACCAACGAGAGGATGGTGTCCACTGTTGTGTTCCACACGTCGAAGCCACCACCGCGCTCACACTTCTGGCACTGCCGCTGGTTCCCGAGGCGCTTGAAGCGGCAGTCCACGCAGGCCAGGTGCCCTCCCTTGCACTACAAAAATCAATCGAACAGCACATCAATCAAGAAACCTGCACCTTTCTCGATCATCCGAAGGGACGAGGTGTATTCAAACCTCATGCACTGGAGGCTTCAAGGGGCGGAGGCACAAGGGGCACTGGAGCAAGTGAGGTCCATTGAGACCATAGAGAGCTCCATCGTCGGGTCCTCTTCCGTCTGCATGATCTCACCCTCCTCGTGCACAACCTGTTGGAAATATGCCCTAGAGGCAATAATAAAATGGTTATTATTATATTTCCTTGTTCATGATAATTGTCTATTGTTCATGCTATAATTGTATTAACTGGAAATTGCAATACATGTGTGAATACATAGACCACAACATGTCCCTAGTGAGCCTCTAGTTGACTAGCTCGTTGATCAATAGATGGTTATGGTTTCTTGACCATGGACATTGGATGTCATTGATAACGGGATCACATCATTAGGAGAATGATGTGATGGACAAGACCCAATCCTAAGCATAGCACAAGATCGTGTAGTTCCTTTGCTAAAAGCTTTTCTAATGTCAAGTATCATTTCCTTAGACCATGAGATTGTGCAACTCCCGGATACCGTAGGAATGCTTTGGGTGTGCCAAACGTCACAACGTAACTGGGTGGCTATAAAGGTGCACTACGGGTATCTCTGAAAGTGTCTGTTGGGTTGGCACGAATCGAGATTGGGATTTGTCACTCCGTGTGATGGAGAGGTATCTCTGGGCCCACTCGGTAATGCATCATCATAATGAGCTCAATGTGACTAAGTAGTTAGTCACGGGATCATGCATTACGGAACGAGTAGAGTGACTTACCGGTAACGAGATTGAACGAGGTATTGGGATACCGACAATCGAATCTCGGGCAAGTAACGTACCGATTTACAAAGGGAATTGTATACGGGATTGCTTGAATCCTTGACATCGTGGTTCATCCAATGAGATTGTCGTGGAACATGTGGGAGCCAAAATGGCTATCCAGATCCCACTGTTGGTTATTGGCCAGAGAGTTGTCTCGGTCATGTCTACATGATTCCCGAACCAGTAGGGTCTACACACTTAAGGTTCGGTGACGCTAGAGTTGTTATGGGAATTAGTGTGCAGTTGCCGAATGTTGTTCGGAGTCCCGGATGAGATCCCGGACGTCACGAGGAGTTCCGGCAGGGTCAGGAGGTAAAGATTTATATATGGGAAGTCCTATTTTGGCCACCGGAAAATGTTTTGGGATTTTCCGGTATTGTACCGGGAAGGTTCTAGAAGGTTCTGTAGTGGGGCCCACCTGCATGGGGGGACCCACATGAACATGGGTAGTGGGGGCAAGGCCCCACACCCCTGGTCAAGGCGCACCAAGATCCCCCTTAGAAGGAATAAGATCATATCCCGAAGGGATAGGATCAAGATCCCTAAAAAGGGGGGATACCAATCGGTGGGGAAGGAAATGACGGGATTTCTTTCCTCCCACCTTTGCCAACACCCCAATGGACTTGGAGGGCAAGAAACTAGCACCCTCCACCCCTATATATAGTGGGAGGTGCATGGGAGCTTCAGCCCTTGCCCCTGGCGCAGCCCTCCCCCTCTCCAACTCCACCTCCTCCTCAGTAGTGCTTGGCGAAGCCCTGCCGGAGAACTGCAAGCTCCACCACCACGCCGTCATGCTGCCGGAGCTCTCCCTCAACTTCTCCTCTCCCCTTGCTGGATCAAGAAGGAGGAGAGGTCCCCGGGCTGTACGTGTGTTGAACGTGGAGACACCGTCCGTTCGGTGCTAGATCGGATCTTCCGCGATTTGAATCGCCGCGAGTACGACTCCATCAACCGCGTTCTTGTAACGCTTCCGCTTAGCGATCTTCAAGGGCATGAAGATGCACTCCCTCTCTCTCTTGTTGCTAGAATCTCCATAGATTGATCTTGGTGATGCATAGAAAATTTTGAATTTCTGCTACATTCCCCAACAGTGGCATCATGAGCTAGGTCTATTGCGTAGATTCTATGCACGAGTAGAACACAAGTTGTTGTGGGCGTCGATTTTGTCAATTTACTTGCCATTACTAGTCTTATCTTGATTCAGCGGCATCGTGGGATGAAGCGGCCTGGACCGACCTTACACGTACACTTACGTGAGACAGGTTCCACCGACTGACATGCACTTGTTGCATAAGGTGGCTAGCGGGTGCCAGTCTCTCCCACTTTAGTTGGATCGGATTCGATGAAAAGGGTCCTTATGAAGGGTAAATAGCAACTGGCATATCTTGCTACAAACCTATAGCAGCCACGTAAAAAACTTGCAACAACAATTAGAGGACGTCTAACTTATTTTTGCAGGGTATGCTATGTGATGTGATATGGCCCAAAAGAATGTGATGAATGATATGTGATGTATGAGATTGATCATGTTCTTGTAATAGGAATCACGACTTGCATGTCGATGAGTATGACAATCGGCAGGAGCCATAGGAGTTGTCTTAATTTATTGTATGACCTGTGTGTCATTAAAAACGCCATGTAATTACTTTACTTTATTGCTAACCGTTGGCCTTAGTAGTAGAAGTAATAGTTGGCGAGACAACTTTATGAAGACACGATGATGGAGATCATGGTGTCATGCCGGTGACGAAGGTGATCATGTCGCGCCTCAAAGATGGAGATCAAAGGCGCAAGATGATATTGGCCATATCATGTCACTTTACGATTTGCATGTGATGTTTGTCATGTTTACATCTTATTTGCTTAGAACGATGGTAGCATAAATAAGATGATCCCTCGCTAAAATTTCAAGAAAGTGTTCCCCCTAACTGTGCACCGTTGCGAAACTTCGTTGTTTCGAAGCACCACGTGATGATCGGGTGTGATAGATTCTAACATTCACATACAACGGGTGTAAGCCAGATTTACACATGCAAAACACTTAGGTTGACTTGACGTGCCTAGCATGTACAGACATGGCCTCGGAACACAAGAGACCGAAAGGTCGAACATGAGTCATATAGTAGATACGATCAACATGAAGATGTTCACCGATGATGAATAGTCCGTCTCATGTGATGATCGGACACGGCCTAGTTGACTCGGATCATGTATCACTTAGAGGACTAGAGGGATGTCCATCTGAGTGAGAGTTCACTAAATTAGATGAACTTAATTATCATGAACATAGTCGAAAGGTCTTTGCAAATTATGCCGTAACTTGCGCTTTAGTTCTACTGTTTTAGATATGTTCCTAGAGAAAATTTAGTTGAAAGATGACAGTAGCAATTATGCGGACTAGGTCCATAAACTGAGGATTGTCCTCATTGCTACGCAGAAGGCTTATGTCCTTAATGCACCGCTCGGTGTGCTGAACCTCGAACATCGTCTGTGGATGTTGCGAACATCTGACATACACATTTTGATGATTACGTGATAGTTCAGTATCGTTAAACGGTTTAGAATTGAGGCGCCGAAGATGATTTTGAAACGTCGCGGAACATATGAGATGTTCAAAGGGGTGAAATTGGGATTTCAGGCTCGTTCCCATGTCAAGAGGTATGAGACCTCTGACGAGTTTCTTAAGCCTGCAAACTAAGGGAGAAAAGCTCAATCGTTGAGCATGTGCTCAGATTTTCTGAGTACTACAATCACTTGAATCGAGTGGGAGTTAATCTTACTTAAGAGATAGTGATGGTTATCCAAAGATATTGCCACCAAGCTACTAGAGCTTCGTGATGAACTATAACATATCAGGGATAGATATGATGATCCTTGAGATATTCGTGATGTTTGACACCGCGAAAGTAGAAATCAAGAAGGAGCATCAGTTGTTGATGGTTAGTGAAACCACTAGTTTCAAGAAGGGCAAGGGCAAGAAGGGATACTTCATGAAACAGCAAATCAGTTGCTGCTCTAGTGAAGAAACCCAAAGTTTGAACACAAACCCGAGACTAAGTGCTGGTCACTGAAGCAGAACTACCCTAGATACTTGGTAGATGAGAAGGCTGGCAAGGTCGACAGAAGTATATTGGATATACAGTATACTAATGTGTACTTTACTAGTACTCCTAGTAGCACCAGGGTAATAGATACCGGTTCGGTTGCTAAGTGTTAGTAACTCAAAATAAAAAGCTACAGAATAAACGGAGACTAGCTAAAGGCGAGGTGACGATATGTGTTGGAAGTATTTCCAAGGTTGATGTTATCAAACATCGCACGCTCCCTCTACCATCGGGATTGGTGTTAAACCTAAATAATTGTTATTTGGTGTTTGCATTGAGCATAGACATGATTGGATTATGTTTATCGCAATACGGTTGTTCATTTAAGGAGAATAATGGTTACTATGTTTATCTGAATAATACCTTCAATGGTCTTGCACCTAAAATGAATGGTTTATTGAATCTCAATCATAGTGATACACATGTTCATGCCAAAAGATATAAGATAGTAATGATAGTACCACCTACTTGTGGAACTGCCATTTGAGTCATATTGGTATAAAACACATGAAGAAGCTCCATGTTGATGGATCTTTTGGACTCACTCGTTTTTTGAAAAGTTTGAGACATGCGAACCATGTCTATTAGTATGTACGCATGAAGAAACTCCATGCAGATGGATCATTTGGACTCACTTGATTTTGAATCACTTGAGACATGAAAATCATACCACATGGGCAAGATGACTGAAAAGCCTCGTTTTCAGTAAGATGGAACAAGAAAGAAACTTGTTGGAAGTAATACATTTTGATGTGTGCAGTCCAATGAGTGCTGAGGCACGCAGTGGATATCGTTATGTTCCTACTTCACAGATGATTTGAGTAGATGTTGAGTATATTTACTTGATAAAACACAAGTCTGAATTATTGAAAGGTTCAAGTAATTTCAGAGTGAAGTTGAAGATCGTCGTGACAAGAGGATAATATGTCTATGATATGATCATAGAGATGAGTATCTGAGTTATGAGATTGGTATACAATTAAGACGTTGTGGAAATTGTTTCACAACTAATACCGCCTAGAACACCATAGTGTGATGGTGTGTCCTAACATCATAGTTGCACCCTATTGGATATGGTGCATACCATGATGTCTCTCATCGAATTACCACTATCGTTTATGGGTTAGGCATTAGAGACAACTGCATTCACTTCAAATAGGGCACCACGTAATTCCGTTGAGATGACAGCATATGAACTATGGTTTAGAGAAACCTAAGTTGTCATTTCTTAAAAGTTTGGGGCTGCGAAGCTTATGTGGAAAAGTTTTAGCCTGATAAGCTCAAACCCAAAGCGGACAAATGCATCTTCATAGGACACCCAAAATAGTTGGGTATACCTCTTATTTCAGATCCGGAAGCAAAAGTGATTGTTTATAGAAATGGGTCCTTTCTCGAGGAAAAGTTTCTCTTGAAAGAATTGAGTGGGAGGATGGTGGAGACTTGATGAGGTTATTGAACCATCACTTCAACCAATATGTAGCAGGGCACAGGAAGTTGTTCATGTGGCGCCTACACCAGTTGAAGTGGAAGCTGATGATAGTGATCATGAAACTTCAGATCAAGTCACTACCAAACCTCGTAGGTCGACAAGGACGCGTACTGCTTCGGAGTGGTACGGTAATCCTGTCTTGGAGGTCATGTTGCTAGACAACAATGAACCTACAAGTTGTGGAGAAGCGATGGTGGGCCCGAATTCTGACAAATGGCTCGAGGCCATAAAATCCGAGAGAGGATCCATGTATAAAACAAAGTGTAGACTTTGGAGGAACTACTTGATGGTCATAAGGCTGTTGGGTACAGATGGATTTTAAAAGGGAAGACAAACAATGATGGTAAGTGTCACCATTAAGAAAGCTCGACTTGTCGCTAAGATGTTTTCCGACAAGTTCAAGGAGTTGACTACGATGAGACTGTTAGAATAAATCCGAGGCATACCGTCGATCATCCGAGGACCAAGCAATCACACGAGCCCGACACTGAGATTTGTTAATGAGGTTCACCGATGTGGCTACATCCCCGGGGCCTGACTACGGGCGCTCCTCCCCGTGACACCGTCACAATACCGCACACCAGCCACCCGGGCGCCGGCACATGCCACCGGCTCCCCCTTGCGCGCCTGTGCTATTATGTTGGCATAGGTTACATCGTGTGTCTACCCCCACTATATAAGAGAGGCCTAGGATACAAGTGTCCTACTTGGACACGACTCCATACCCTGTAAACACAATACAACTACAAGTCCAACTGTAACCTACCTTGTACACAATATTCGACACAACTCCAACAAACTCCACCTTGGCGAATATTCTCCACCACCTTGAGTTCGTCAATGCATCAAACTTTCATGTACATTGGACTTGAGCTTATCCCATGAGCACCGCTGCTACTCCAAAGACTCCATATGACTCCACCTGCAAGTTGTAGTCCCTTCTTTTCTTGACCATAGTCAACACTCGAGCAAAAATAAGTTTTTTGTTACTCTAGTTTGTGCTCCCAACTTCCAGAGTATCAGTCCAACGCCATCACACACCGATCACTGACCTGCGTGAAAGTGAACAACTCACATATTGGGTGTCACACATAAGAGTTACCTGAACTCAACATCACCGCTCCTTTCTTGACCACCTGTCTGAAACTTGAAAGAATTTCACCATTGCTCGTAGTCATCCCGAGTCAAATTCGCAGTTGTCTCACCACATGTATGACCACCAGAGCCCTGGCCCGTCTCCATGTCCCGTGCGTACCGCACACCTCGCCACTATTACCGCATCGAGCCTCCGCTGTCCTGGTCGAGTCTCAAGGGTCGCGAAACCACACCACTCAACCCCCACTGCAGAGTACCACCGATCATCACCGACCGATGACGAGTTGCACGCTTCCATCAGACCACTGGGCTCCAGCCCGAATTACGTGTTGCTCGCTTTTCCCATCCGCTGAATAGGCTTCGATTCTCTGGATCCTTACACCGTAGCCCCTCAATCCAGCTCCACCTTCAACATGACTCCATGGTAGATGATCAGTCCACCCTCGCGCCCCGCTGACTTCAAGCTCCGTGTGTACACCACCTTGAATCAATCCCGCGCCATAGTCTTGTCAAAGCAACACAAACCCTTGGGGCCTGCGCCACGTGTTTCCACGCCCCAGAAGTCGGTCACCATCAGCATCACGCCCCTACGTTGTCGTCGCCGATCCCACCACCGTCTTCTGTACCAACCGACTTGCGTCGATCCTGTCAGATTGTCCAGTCCGACCCAGCCGAAATTGTTCGACTGCAATAATGCTCCACCCTGCACCACGACCGCTTGCACAACCATGCATGTCTTGGAAGCCATGTGTATGCATGATCTGGTACGACATAATATCCTCCACTTCACATAATCTCCGAGCCATCCAAGCAGTTTTGACAGAAAAAGCTTCCATGCAAACCTGACCCAAAGAATTCTTTGCACAATTATCTTTCCTTGTCGCTATTTGCTGGTGCATGTCCGTGTACCTTTAGCAGCAAAGATACCTATCTGCCCATGACACACACGCACACTCGCATCATGTGAAACCTGGACATCGTGCCTCTTCTTTTGGTCCAAACAAATCTCACGATGTGCTCCTGGACTTCAGCCCACAATTGTGTCAACCCTGCTCGTAGCATAGCAGCCCAACGTGTGCCTCTAGGCACTACTGTATGGGCCACCTCCTGCCTAAGGGTCCCCTGGGCCGCTGCCTGTAACCTAATGCTGCATACACCCACGCTCGGGACTCCTATTGCCGCACGCTACACCTGGACATGATCCAATCTCGACGTGTCCTCCGGAACACACGCCGCCGCCAGCTTTGATTGTTTTTTGTTCGATCCGATACGCTTTCTGAGTTCCAGTAGATTTACATGCCTCCCATCGACTTTGACCTCTTCCGAGCTTCGTTGCTCGTGATCCTTCGACTGTAGCTTAAATCCAACTAATCTCTTTTACGTCTTCGGCCATTTCCGATTTCGTTAAGAACCACGCCGCATCGGCTGCATCTCAACTCAATCCTTCCTCTAAATCAACAAACATTGATTTCTTTGAACCTTGCTCATGATACCACTTGTTAGAATAAATCCGAGGCATACCGTCGATCATCTGAGGACCAAGCAATCACACAAGCCCGACACCGAGATTTGTTAACGAGGTTCACCGATATGGCTACATCCCCGGGGCCTGACTACGGGCGCTCCTCCCCGTGACACCGTCACAATACCGCACACCGGCCACCCGGGCGCCGGCACATGCCGCCGGCTCCCCCTTGCGCGCCTGTGCTATTATGTTGGCATAGGTTACATCGTGTGTCTACCCCCGCTATATAAGAGAGGCCTAGGATACAAGTGTCCTACTTGGACACGACTCCATACCCTGTAAACACAATACAACTACAAGTCCAACTGTAACCTACCTTGTACACAATATTCGACACAACTCCAACAGAGACTTTCTCACTCGTAGTGATGCTAACAGTCTGTTGAAATTATATTAGCAGTTCCTGCATTATTTATGAAATCTTGCAGATAGGATGTCAAAACATTGTTTCGTCAATGATTTTCTTGAGGAAAGGTTGTATGTGATACAACCAGAAGGTTTTGTCAATCCTAAAAGATGCTAACAAGTATGCAAAGCTCCAGCAATCCTTCTAAGGACTGGAGTAAGCATCTCGGAGTTGGAATATACGCTTTGATGAGATGATCAAAGATTTTGGGTTTATGCAAAGTTTATGAGAAACTTATATTTCCAAAGAAGTGAGTGGGAGCACTATAGCATTTCTGATGAGTATATGTTGTTGACATAATGTTGATCGAAAATGATGTACAATTTCTGGAAAGCATATAGGGGTATTGGATAAGTGTTTTCAATGGAAAACCTAGATTAAGCTACTTGAACATTGAGCATCAAGATTTATAAGGATAGATCAAAATCGCTTGATAGTACTTTCAAATGAGTATGCACCGTGACAAGATTTTGAAGGAGTTCAAAATAGATCAGCAAAGAAGGAGTTCTTGGCTGTGTTATAAGGTGTGAGTATTGAGTAAGACTCAAGGTCTGACCATGGCAGAAGAGAGAGAAAGGACGAAAGGTCGTCCCCTATGCTTTAGATGTAGGCTCCACAGTATGCTATGTTGTGTACTGCACCTAAAGTGTGCCTTGCCATGAGCCAGTCAAGGGGTACAAGTGTGATCCAGGAATGGATCACAGGACAGCGGTCAAGGTTATCCTTAGTAACTAGTGGACTAAGGAATTTTCTCGATTATGGAGGTGGTAAAAGAGTTCGTCGTAAAGGGTTAAGCCGAAGCAAACTTTTACACTAATCTAGATGACTCTGAGTAGTAGACCGGATTCGTATAGTAGAGCAGTTATTTGGAATAGTTCCAAATAGCGCGTGGTAGCTGCATCTAGGAGATGACATAGAGATATATAAAGCACACATGGTTCTGAAAGATTTAGACCCGTTGACTAATAACCTCTCTCGCAAGCGAGATATGATCAAACCCAATGGGTGTTGGATTCATTACAATCACATAGTGATGTGAACTAGATTATTGACTCTAGTGCAAGTGGGAGGCTGTTGGAAATATGCCCTAGAGGCAATAATAAAATGGTTATTATTATATTTCCTTGTTCATGATAATTGTCTATTGTTCATGCTATAATTGTATTAACTGGAAACCGTAATACATGTGTGAATACATAGACCACAATATGTCCCTAGTGAGCCTCTAGTTGACTAGCTCGTTGATCAATAGATGGTTATGGTTTCTTGACCATGGACATTGGATGTCATTGTTAACGGGATCACATCATTAGGAGAATGATGTGATGGACAAGACCCAATCCTAAGCATAGCACAAGATTGTGTAGTTCGTTTGCTAAAAGCTTTTCTAATGTCAAGTATCATTTCCTTAGACCATGAGATTGTGCAACTCTCGGATATCGTAGGAATGCTTTGGGTGTGCCAAACGTCACAACGTAACTGGGTGGCTATAAAGGTGCACTACGGGTATCTCTGAAAGTGTCTGTTGGGTTGGCACGAATCGAGACTGGGATTTGTCACTCCGTGTGACGGAGAGGTATCTCTGGGCCCACTCGGTAATGCATCATCATAATGAGCTCAATGTGACTAAGTAGTTAGTCACGGGATCATGCATTACGGAACGAGTAAAGTGACTTGCCAGTAATGAGATTGAACGAGGTATTGGGATACCGACGATCGAATCTCGGGCAAGTAACGTACCGATTGACAAAGGGAATTGTATACAGGATTGCTTGAATCCTTGACATCATGGTTCATCTGATGAGATCATTGTGGAACATGTGGGAGCCAACATGGGTATCCAGATCCCGCTGTTGGTTATTGGCCAGAGAGCTGTCTCGGTCATGTCTGCATGATTCCCGTACCCGTAGGGTCTACACACTTAAGGTTCGGTGACGCTAGAGTTGTTATGGGAATTAGTGTGCAGTTACCGAATGTTGTTCGGAGTCCCGGATGAGATCCTGGACGCCATGAGGAGTTCCGGAATGGTCCGGAGGTAAAGATTTATATATGGGAAGTCCAATTTTGGCCACCGGAAAATGTTCGGGATTTTTCGGTATTGTACCGGGAAGGTTCTAGAAGGTTCCGGAGTGGGGCCCACCTGCATGGGGGGACCCACATGAACGTGGGTAGTGGGGGAAAGGCCCCACACCCCTGGTCAAGGCGCACCAAGATCCCCCCTTAGAAGGAATAAGATCATATCCCGAAGGGATAAGATCAAGATCCCTAAAAAGGGGGGATAACAATCGGTGGGGAAGAAAATGATGGGATTTCTTTCCTCCCACCTTTGCCAACGCCCCAATGGACTTGGAGGGCAAGAAACCAGCCCCCTCCACCCCTATATATAGTGGGGATGCGCATGGGAGCTTCAGCCCTTGCCCCTGGCGCGGCCCTCCCCCTCTCCAACTCCACCTCCTCCTCAGTAGTGCTTGGCGAAGCCCTACTGGAGAACTGCAAACTCCACCACCACGCCGTCGTGCTGCTGGAGCTCTCCCTCAGCTTCTCCTCTCCCCTTGCTGGATCAAGAAGGAGGAGAGGTCCCCGGGCTATACGTGCATTGAACGCGGAGACGTCGTCCGTTCGGCGCTAGATCGGATCTTCCGCGATTTGAATCGCCGCGAGTACGACTCCATCAACCGCGTTCTTGTAACGCTTCCGCTTAGCGATCTTCAAGGGTATGAAGATGCACTCCCTCTCTCTATTGTTGCTAGAATCTCCATAGAATGATCTTGGTGATGCGTAGAAAATTTTGAATTTCTGCTACGTTCCCCAACACAACCATCTCTCACTTTAGGGTCGGGGCATTACAAAGCTTTACCATCACATATTCATACTACTTAAGGGTGCATTAAATCAACACATGCAAGTATCAAAAGGAGAGTCACGGCATGCATGCATGCGTTGTAATTAATGCATTGGTAAAGGCAAATTATTGAAATATATCGAGTGCAGTGCTTTGATGTGTCGCGTCAACTCGTAAAACAACGAGAAGTTCGATTATCCTCTCCCTCGCGGACTGAGCTTCGATGCCTTAAATCCACCTGCCTTTTGCTATATGACAGGTGGGCCACCTACCTGTTGGGCCCACCTGTCATACACACAAAGGCAGGAGCACTAAGTCAACGAAGTTGCATCCCTCCCTCGCCCACGAGCATGGTGGCTGGCAAGACTAGGAGAAGCTTTCGCTACACGCTCTCCCTCCCACACGCGGTGGACATGCAGCAGTTCAATCGGTGTTAGATGGCCAGAAGCATACTGTAGTACTCCCCCACTGCAATAGTACTCCATAATTGTTTGACTTCCCGAAGAGGTGAAGAGCCAAGCGCAGCTGTAACACCCACAATGCGGCTATATCTCCCACGTGTCGAAGCACGACTTAGAGGCATAACCGCATTGTGGTTTTGTCGCAAGAAGGGTCATCTTCACACAATCCCATGTAATGAACAAGACTGGGATAAAGAGTTGGCTTACAATCGCCACTTCACACAATTGAACATATAATTCATACTTCGTTCAGAGTACACACATAGTCCGACTACGAACGAAGCCAAAAGAAAAGAAGATAACCCAACTGCTAGATCCCCGATCGTCCCAACTGGGCTCCACTACTGATCATCAAGAAACGAGACATAGTAACGACTAAGATCTTCATTGAGCTCCCATCTGAGCTCGGTTGCATCACCTGCACTGGTATCATCGGCACCTGCAACTGTTATGATAGTATCCGGTGAGTCACGAGGACTCAGCAATCTCAAAACCCACGAGATCAAGACTATTTAAGCTTATGGGTAGGAAGTGGTAATGAGGTGGAGTTGCAGCAAGCACTAAGAAAATATGGTGGCTAACATATGCAAATAAGAGCGAGAAGAGAAACAATGGAACGGTCGAGAAACTAGAAGTGATCAATAAGTGATCCTGAAACAACTTACGTCAAACATAACCCAAAACCATGTTCACTTCCCAGACTCCGCCAAAAAGAAACCATCACAGCTACACACGCGGTTGATGCATTTTAATTAAGTCAAGTGTCAAGTTCTCTACAACCAGATATTAACAAATTCCCATCTGCCACATAACCGCGGGCACGGCTCTCGAAAGTTTATACCCTGCAGGGGTGTCCCAACTTAGCCCATCACAAGCTCTCACAGTCAACGAAGGATATTCCTTCTCCCAGGAAGACCCGATCAGTCTCGGAATCTCAGTTTACAAGACATTTCGACAATGGTAAAACAAGACCAGCCAGACCACCCGCTGTGCCGACAAATCCCGATAGGAGCTGCACATATCTCATTCTTAGAGCACACCGGATAAGCAAAGCGTACAGGTACCGACGTAACCCAAGTTGCCAAGGAATGGTCCCGCATGGTGCTCAAATTTGGACCAACACTCGGAGAAGCACTGGCCCGGGGGGGTAAATAAAGATGACCCTTGAGTCTGCAGAACCCAAGGGAAAAGGCTTAGGTGGCAAATGTTAAAACCAATGTTGGGCCTTGCTGGAGGAGTTTTATTCAAAGCGAACTGTTAAGGGGGTCCCATAAATCACCCAACTGCGTAAGGGACGCAAAATCAAGGAACATAATACCGGTATGACGGAAACTAGGGCGGCAAGAGTGGAACAAAACACCAGGCATAAGGCCGAGTCTTCCACCCTTTTCCAAGTATATAGATGCATTAATTAAATAAGAGATATTGTGATATTCCAACATAATCTTGTCCAACATGGAGCAATCTTCAACTTCACCTGCAACTAACAACGCTATAAGAGGGGCTGAGCAAAGCGGTAACATAGCCAAACAACGGTTTGCTAGGAAGGGTGAAAAGGTTAGAGGCTGACATGGCAATATGGGAGGCATGGTAAACAAGTGATAGGTAGCGCAGCATAGCGATAAAACGAAGCAACTAGCAAGCAAAGATAGAAGTAATATCGAGGATAATGGTCATCTTGCCTGAGATCCCGCAAGGAAGAAGAATGAGTCCAAGAAGAAGACGAACCCACGTAGTCGAATGAATCCTCACAACTCCGGAACGAAACCGAAGCTAATGAGAGAAGCAAACCGGAAAGAAGCAAACAACATGGTAAACGCACAAGCATAAACATGTCATGATGCACAAACAAGTATGGTGCATGTTCGGTTTAATGAGGCATGGCATGGCAAAGTGCAACAAACTATACTACAAGTTAAGTGGAGCTCAATATGCAACGAGTTGCATATTGACAAGACACCATATTCGAGTTATTTAGTTCGCTCTCGTTTAGGAACACAACAACATTACATGTTGTTATAAACATGGCAAGAGGTGAAACATAATTAAACTAACTATTTAGGCAAGTTTAAATGAGGCCGGAAACAACAAACAACAATTCCGGAAATCCCCATATGTTATTTAGCAATTTAACGCAAACAACAATCTATTATATAATTAAAACAGAAGACAAATAAGACACCACGTTCTTCCACATAAGTTAAAAAAATATACATCGTTGATCAAAAATTCTTACGGCTGAGATTTAAAGATATTACGTTACATACTTAAAGTTATATGTGGAACCGACACGTTCAAAGGCGTGTGAATAATATAAGTTGGAAAGAAGAGAGGAGATTTGTTTTTAGGAGATCCGATTGGCATTAGCATTAGCACATACGTATTCTTTTTAGGAAAAATCACGTACGTATTGATGGAGAGAAGCTAACCAGCTTTTATTATCCAACACGTCCAGGCACAAACACAAACATGTACCGCGTAAAAAAACACAAACATGTTCATCACGTAAAAAATATGTGTGTCCGGATCAACGGCCAACGGAAATCATGCTATAAAGGGGCAATCGGAATCCAGACAAGAAAAAATCCATATAAGAACCAGGCCAATAGGAGTCCTTCGGTAAAAACGGCAACCAGAATCCACGCCAAAAAAACGGATATGGTCAGAATTTTTTTTGAGCAACATCGATATGGAAAGATGTGCTCCGATTGTAGCTAATGATTTGGGCCGGCCCTGGGCATAACTATCGATACAAGGAGTGAATTGTCTCAAAAAAAAGGCAGGAGTGAAAAAAATTGGCCGCATGTTGTGTTGGCTATTCGGCATAGCTAACAACATATATGTTTGCTTGGGCATTTTAGTGGACGGGAGAAACCAAGCAAAATGAATGTACGTGAGGCATACTACCAACGAATTCAGCAAAATGAACTAATATAAATTAACAGAATTAAGTCGATTAAGTCGCGAAATTGAAGAGGGTTGCCATAAGAACCAATGTTGCACAAATATTTGAGATCATTCCCATAAATAGTTAGACGATGGTCAAGTAAAACTAATGCCATTTTCACTGTAGATTATTCAAATGATAATAGGATTTATAGTTTTATATAAAAACACAAATGTATATAAAGCTGCCAAAGTTATATATAAAAACTGTGCCAAAATCAAAGATAATGGATGTAATGATATAAAGGAACCAGGAGTGGGACCACGTACAAACTGCGGGGCCAATCGACCCCACACCTTTTGTGGAAAACAACCTAAAATTATTGTACGCTATGAAGAAAATGATCCGAAAAATTAACAATGACCCAGAAGTTCTTTGTCTGGCTTCGCCACTGATAGGGAATCTAGAACTCATATTAGGTAAATACCTACTCACCACCTAATGAGATGCAAGTGTTCTACCACATATAATAGTTACCTCCACCATTAATTATATAGTGGATAATAACTGTAGCGGTTTAGATTTAATAATGCGAAATATGACAAAATAGTCGAGTGTCCAGTACTAAGAGCAGAAACATGATCATACAACACGCATGTTAGGAAAAAACAGCCCGAAAGCGCAATGGTAACACACGACTCATTGTACCATTGAAATCATCATCGACGTTGGCAGGTAAACATGAGTCGAATGTCCGTGTCACTTGAATTGTCCTTTTTGTAATTCGAAGAGTAATAATATTAGAAAAGGTGATGAGCTCTCGGATGAAAGATGATACATTTTTACACACATGTAAATGCATGTGTACCATTTGTGGCATGTAAAATTTTATGAATAAAACTACGTAATTAATGGTTGGGTTTGTATAATGGAAAATATAAAAAAGAATTGATACAAAAATGACAAAGACACGAGCAAAACGAATGAGATATGAAGGAAGTGAATAAGAGAAAATCCTTAACATACATTACATGTATAACCAATAATATCAAGATGAACATGCGTGAGAAAGAGTCGACATGAGTAAGATACGAAGAAAGTGAACGATAAAAACATCCAACCTCCTTAAGCACAAATACCATCATATAATGATAATTGGTGATATTAAGATGAGCGTGTGTATGGATGCACATGTAGATAGGGAAGATATTGTGCTAACCAAGAAGGTCAAAGCAATTAAGAATGGAACCAGTGATTTGGCTGGAACAATAGTACAATCAGTATACGTGGAAGCTATTCATGTTTAGATCTAATTTTGAAAGGGAATTGTTCTGAAGACATATTGGTGCTAAGATACATAACAAGGGATGAGGAGAGGATCGAAGAGCGGAAACATCACGATTGGTACATACGATTTTGCATTCATCTTCTAACTTCATATACCAAGGTATTTTTATCAACAAACTACAATGCAATCAATAACCCGACCATGTTTCCTCGGGACATTCCTTTTGACTACAATCTATTGATATGACAAATATTTCGTGGAGTATAGGAACCACGGGACATTCCTTTTGACTACAATATATTAAATAAGATAATATATGAGAAAGAGGCCACAGACTTGGCAAAAATAATAACCCAAAATATAACAGTACATATATTGATAGTTAACCTAGCCGCGCAAATGCGCGGGTTACTCCGCTAGTTTTAAACATTTTAAATGTTGTTATCATGATGCGGATGACATAAACAAGTTTTATGCAATTTTATGAAAATGTTGACATGAGCACGTTATGAAGCATTTGGTCACCATGGCGGAACGAAAGGGGTGCCACGGCAACGACAACGGAAATGGTGCCACGGCAACATTTCGATGATCCGGCAACTCGTCGAGATGTCGGTGCAAAAGAAAGTGTGGATGTACGGAACATGCAAAAGAAGGTGGGGTGATCCCGGATACCGGGTTCCCACGTGTCGGTGGCATGGCAAAAGAGGGACATCGCAAGCGACAATTCAAACACGGTGCAAACACGAGCATCTCATACGACACATGCATTCGTCCACGGGCGGTCATCTCAGGATTATACCTTCGAAGCGTGCGTTTCGGAGCGGGTCGAGCTCAACGAAGGAAGTAGTGGTACATGGGTCATAGTGGAAGTAGTCGTTCTCGCGGCGGTAGTGGAAGTAGTGGTTCACGGATGTCGTGGAAGTAGTCATTCACGGCGACAATAGAGGTACTCGCGATCTTGGCGACGGTAGTGGTACATCTCGTAGTGGAACTTGGTGCATCCACGGTATTCGAGCGTAGTGGTACTCATTCTGTAGACGAACTTGACGGGACATGGTTGTCGTGGTACTTGACGTTATCCAAGACGGTATTGGTGTATCCGTGCGTAGAGGTACTGGCAGTTTTGTGTAGTCGGTCTTAACGATCCAAAATGAAGCAACACCAGGGCCTCGAGTGGCAGCAGCAAGGAGGCGAAGGAGCCCTGGCCAGAGATGGTCTAGGCAGCGGCAAACCACGAGCAAGGTGGGGCTGCCGGGCCAACGTGGAGGCGCTTGGTCCTCGGGCATGAGCGGGAGGCGGACAACAGCGTACGAAGGCGGCAGTGAGGCGACGGGGGACAAGGGCGAGGCGGCGTCGCGGGGTTGCGGGAGGGGAAGCCACACGGGCGGCGCGGCTGTTGTTGGTGAGGCGGCGGGGCGACGGGGATGGATGGCGCCATTGGAGATGCAGGTGTGGAGCCACCGGAGTTGGGCAAGGAGGAGGCACCGACGGAGATGATGGGGAACGAGCACCGAAAGAGCAGCGGCAGCAAGGCACGGTCTCCATGGGAGGCGTCGGGAAGAGCTCGATGTTGCATCCTGGACCATGGGGATGAGGTCCTCGGTTGCAGGGACGGGAGGAGCGGCGGTCTCAGGCGAGGTTGAATGGAGCGACGACTCTGGGAGGTAGGGACGGCGCGACGGAGGAGGACTCATGGTAGTGGCGGCAAGCCGGCGAGGGGATCTGGCGCAGGGAGCTCCACTCCCTGGCTCGATGCGTGCATGTGGCGGCGCAAGGAGGGGAATGAGGGAGAGAGCGAGGGATCGAGAGAGAGAGGGCTAGCGAGCGAGGGGTTAAGGGGATCGATTGGGCTAGGGTTAGGAAGGGTTGGGCCTCACGGGGACTGGTGGGCCGGCCTGGCCTAGTGGCATTCGGTTGAAGGGCTTCTTCTCTCCCTTCTTCAAATCTCTTCCAAAAACAGAAAAGCAAAGAAAGAAAGGGAGAGAAAAGAAATGAGTGGACAAGAATTTGGGCATGGGGGTAATTTTCCCGGACTCGCAAAAATGCGCTTGTTCCAAGAAAAATGGTGTGGGCAAGATTGCAAGAATTAAATTCAAAGTCATTTGAATTTAATTCAAATGGTTTGTACAAGGACTAGGATTTAGAAGTGTCCAAAAAGGTTGAAAAATTAGGAGGAGGCTCGATAAAAAGAGATAAGAATTGTTGGCAAAGTTTGAGGCAAGGAATTGAGATAGAAAATGCATGGAACTTAAATTGTATGTGTGTTACGGTTAATTCCAAACTAATGGAATATTTATTATAGCTCCTTAAATACTAGGATGATATGTTATAAAGAGAAATCACCATGTAAATTCCCTCATTTTAAATGGACTGTAGATCCATGCAATTTATTTAGATGAGTTATAAAATTAAATGACATGATGGCATGATGCAATGCAAATGATGCAACAAACAAAACAAATCACACGATGAAACTCGGAGCAGCTGGAAGTCTTCTGGAGCGTCGGTCTCGGGGCGTTACAACACTCCACCAGTACAAGAGGATCTCGACCCGAGATCCTGGGGATGGCACCGGAGAGAAACAGAAAAGGAATAGGTAAAACGAAGTTGCTTCTTCGACAAAGGAGTGAAACCACGAACCTTGAGAGGTTGAACAAATTGAAAGAAAGAATACAACGGAGATGAACGAGATTGCAAACACTCTGTTTGACAAGAGCAACAAGTAATACGACAAGAACCAAGAGATCAAGGAACAATATAGACTCTGAACCCACTTTGGTTGAAGAGAAGCGAGGAAAGAAAAATTCGGCACCACTCCGATTGACAAGAGGAGCAAAACTTGGTAAGATGAAAAGAACTTGAAATAAAACATGACACTCCGGTTAAAAGGATAAGCACAAAAAGAACACGATCCTCACAATTCGAGATGATGAGTGAAAAGAGCAACATCACAATGTCTCTTTAAGAAAGAATAGAAGATAGATCATTAGAATAATAGAATGGAGAAGAAAAAGGCAACTTCTGCCACACATGAGCTTGAAAACACCCTTCCAAGAAGGTTACAATGGGGTTGTTCGGAAAAACCAACAACAAAATGAATAAGCTTGTAGTGTGCTTATGGAAAATATCTCAAAACTATGAGGTGACAACCGGCCACTAACAGAAACAATTGCTTGCTTGAGATCAACAAAGAGATGAAAACTGCTTTTGCCGAGAGGATGGGACAAAACTTGGATCATTGATAAGCACCACAATACAACATTCCTTAGGGAAGGCTTTAGGTGAAATCTATACCAAGATAACTCCAACGAAGAGATTGATGGATTTAAAATACCTCGTTCTTGACAACATGTGAATCGTGAAACATGAATGAAAATTGTCAAGAATGATATAACACCACCTCAAAAAATAAGGTAGAAAGAAATGCACTTTGGAATGCAAGATGAAGAATGCTTGAACCCCTCAAAACAGAACATGTGTTGAGCACCATGTTTATTTTTAGAGTATAGCTTGGCTGATCTTAACTTCAAGAGAAATCTTGAAGAACAATTGAAGAATGAAAAGAATCCTTGACGAACCACCATGTAGAGCCTCCATGAAGAACTCCGGTAATAAAAGGATGATAAAAAGAAAGGGAAGTTGAAAACACAAGGTGAAGCCTTGCGATGATTTAGATGGAGCTTTGCGATGAGATAATGCGAAGGAACTCCGGAAAAGAAAAGATGAAGCATCTCGAACCAAGAAAATGACATGATGAACAACTCTGGAAAGAAGAAACTAGATTACTTGGATGAAACAATAATAAGAATTACGTTATGCCTATCCTTCACCAATTTAAATTGATGACAAGCAACGGATTTGGCATACTACTTATTCTCGTAGAAAGGAATAAGAGAGATATAGCGTAAACTTGAGACGGTATAGATGGAACCACCGGTGGGATTTGGAAACAACGAATATTTGATATGATAATGAAGGAAGTGAAATCTTGAACGGACCACCGTAAGAATTGAAAATGAAAGTAGCAAAGGCACAACTCACTGGGGATAATTAGAAAACGAATGAACATACTTAAGGGGATTTAGATACAAGAGAACAAAGAGATCATGAGCTGACTAGAGTAAACTTGAACGATGCACCGATAGGATTTGGAGAACGAGAACTGAAAGCTGGAATGAATAATTCTGAGATGATTGGCTCCGGAGAATCAAACTAAAAAGACTCCTGAATTGCTCTGGATGGGTGTAAAGAATTTCCACAATCAAAAACAATTATGAGGATGGCATGAGGCTAGAACCATGAATCTCTGGAAGAACGGGTAAGGATTTAAGAGGAACTCTTCTTCGGTCTTCAAAATTCGAGAATGACGACGAGAAACACCACCATGAATTGTTGAGCCACTTCGGAAGGACTAAAAGAAAAAAAGGTTGAGCCCAAGATGAAAAGAATTTGAAAACAACCTTGGAGAAGGCATGTGACTGATGAAAATTCATTCTTACGTCAAACTTTGAAAGAATTTGAGAATCGCTCCGGATAAATTAGAAGAGTCAGGTAAGATCCTGGGAAAAGACCTGTGGGTTATGGGCCCACTAAAAAGAAACACCGTTGAACGATTTCTTGAAAGGGGGATTGCACCGATTGAATTAAATGGCTTGAATGAGATAACAACCTCAAAATAACTTGAACGATGAACGGATAGAGAATGGAAACACAAATCTTCCGAGATACTTCAACACTCTGGATACTAACTGGGAGAGGTGAATAAATAAGAGAGCCCTGGATAAGAAAACCACATGGGAAGATATGTGAAACAAAAGGAAGAGATATGATCAACATCGAAACTTGAAATTAATCCACCAGAAAAGAATACGAGAATGAAGAATGATGAACTTGAAGCTCCGTTAGTATCTTCCTGAGAATCACCGGATAAGAACATTGACGAAAAAGAATGGAGAGTCTTCCCATCAATAAAATGGATACCCAATTAAGAAATCTGAGTCCTTGAAGAAAAGGGTGGGAGGGCGGGAAAACAAAGGCAACTTGGGGCAGATGGAATGGATACCATTGAGAAAACTTAGAATTGATCTTGCGAATGTTGAAATGTTCGGATCCACTTGAAGAGAAGAACACCGGTCGGAAAGGATTGACATGACAATCTCGATGATCAAGAAGGATTAGTATTCCCATAGAAATATGAGAACACCATTTAGGGAAGGTATGGATCAACACTTGACACTGAAGCAACTCAAATACCACAACTCAAAACAAAACAAAGGATTTGGCTTGCAGAATAAGCCGGAACAAACATATGATAGAGATTCCGTCCGAAGTTTTCATGGTGGGGCCCACACAGGCTCGATCGTACAGCACCATCATGTACAAGGCAGTGCACATGACATACAAAGTGTCCCCGAACCAGCATAGCCAAGGGCTCTTTAAGACACAACGAGACCACTGTAAAAACAACTGTGGATAGGCGGACCACTAGACGTCGAACCCCAATCTCATATCATGCATCTATCAAAAAGATATTCTAGGAGCTACTTAAATTCCCACCTATAAAACTCCCGAAACTTTCTGGTTATGCAATCTGGTGTTGGGGATACAGGGGAAGCAATATATATCTCACCCAAAACTAACAATCCCTACATCCAAGTTGTATCCATCTGTCAACACATAACCAAGAAACCTTTGGAAATCGTGTACCTCAACCTTCGAAAAGCATCCATTATACAAGCTATGGCAATACTCCCGAACTCCCTAGTACTGGATGGCGTCGAGGTTATCTCACCAACATCTGCATAAAAGAGATTTTCGATGTCAGCAAAACTCAGGTATTCCAGAACTGCAACGATAAAATTATGACGACAACACCTCGGAGCTCAACTCCTCGGGACACTGCCACAACCCCTAAATGTCAGGAGGCACCAAGAACAATGTTCTTGTCATAAGAATATCGGAACGATCCCAAGATACCCGCATGATCCTAAAAAAATTAGTGATATTTGAGGCGAGGAAAGACAAAACATCTACGTCAGGAGGCCTCACCAGAGCGATGAAGGGGCTGAGGAGTAAAAAGAATCCTACTCTCTGATATATATAATCCTAAGACTCAAAACATTTTTGTTCTAGACTCAACAACATCAGCGATTCGATCAAGCAGGGGGCTCCTAAGTCGGGGATAGCTCTGATTACCAACTTGTAACACCCACGATGCGGCTATATCTCCCATGTGTCGAAGCACGACTTAGAGGTATAACCGCATTGTGGTTTTGTCGCAAGAAGGGTCATCTTCACACAATCCCATGTAATGAACAAGACTGGGATAAAGAGTTGGCTTACAATCGCCACTTCACACAATTGAACATATAATTCATACTTCATTCAGAGTACACACATAGTCCGACTACGGACGAAGCCAAAAGAAAAGAAGATAACCCAACTGCTAGATCCCCGATCATCCCAACTAGGCTCCACTACTGATCATCAAGAAATGAGACATAGTAACGACTAAGATCTTCGTTGAGCTCCCATTTGAGCTTGGTTGCATCACCTGCACTGGTATCATCGGCACCTGCAACTGTTGTGATAGTATCTGGTGAGTCACGAGGACTCAGCAATCTCAAAACCCGGGAGATCCAGACTATTTAAGCTTATGGGTAGGAAGTGGTAATGAGGTGGAGTTGCAACAAGCACTAAGCAAATATGGTGGCTAACATACGCAAATAAGAGCGAGAAGAGAAACAACGGAACGGTCGAGAAACTAGAAGTGATCCTGAAACAACTTACGTCAAACATAACCCAAAACCATGTTGACTTCCCGGACTCCGCCGAAAAGAGACCATCACGGCTACACACGCGGTTGATGCATTTTAATTAAGTCAAGTGTCAAGTTCTCTACAACCGGATATTAACAAATTCCCATCTGCCACATAACCGCGGGCACGGCTCTCCAAAGTTTATACCCTGCAGGGGTGTCCCAACTTAGCCCATCACAGCTCTCACGGTCAACGAAGGATATTCCTTCTCCCAGGAAGACCCGATCAGTCTCAGAATCTCGGTTTACAAGACATTTCGAAAATGGTAAAACAAGACCAGCAAGACCACCCGCTGTGCTGACAAATCCCGATAAGAGCTGCACATATCTCGTTCTCAGAGCACACCGGATAAGCAAAGCGTACAGGTACCGACCTGACCCAAGTTGCCAAGGAATGGTCCCGCCCGGTGCTCTAGTTTGGACCAACACTCGGAGGAGCACTAGCCCGAGGGGTAAATAAAGATGACCCTTGAGTCTGTAGAACCCAAGGGAAAAAGGCTTAGGTGGCAAATGTTAAAACCAATGTTGGGCCTTGCTAGAGGAGTTTTATTCAAAGCGAACTGTCAAGGGGGTCCCATAAATCACCCAACCGCGTAAGGAACGCAAAATCAAGGAACATAATACTGGTATGACAGAAACTAGGGCGGCAAGAGTGGAACAAAACACCAGGCACAAGGCCGAGTCTTCCACCCTTTACCAAGTATATAGATGCATTAATTAAATAAGAGATATTGTGATATCCCAACATAATCCTGTCCAACATGGAGCAATCTTCAACTTCACCTGCAACTAACAATGCTATAAGAGGGGCTGAGCAAAGTGGTAACATAGCCAAACAACAGTTTTCTAGGAAGGGTGAAAAGGTTAGAGGCTGACATGGCAATATGGGAGGCATGGTAAATAAGTGATAGGTAGCGCAGCATAGCGATAAAATGAAGCAACTAGCAAGCAAAGATAGAAGAGATATCGAGGGTAATGGTCATCTTGCCTGAGATCCCGCAAGGAAGAAGAACGAGTCCAAGAAGAAGACGAACTCACGTAGTCGAACGAATCCTCACAACTCCAGAACAAAACCGAAGCTAACGAGAGAAGCAAACCAGAAAGAAGCAAACAACATGGTAAACACACAAGCATAAACATGTCATGATGCACAAACAAGTATGATGCATGTCCGGTTTAATGAGGCATGTCATGGCAAAGTGCAACAAACTATACAACAAGTTAAGTGGAGCTCAATATGCAATGAGTTGCATATTGACAAGACACCACATTCGAGTTATTTAGTTCGCTCTCGTTTAGGAACACAACAATATTACATGTTGTTATAAACATGGCAAGAGGTGAAACATAATTAAACTAACTATTTAGGCAAGTTTAAATGAGGCCGGAAACAACAAACGACAATTCCGGAAATCCCCATATGTTATTTAGCAATTTAACGCAACAACAATTTTAAACATTTTAAATGTTGTTATCATGATGTGGATGACATAAACAAGTTTTATGCAATTTTATGAAAGTGTTGACATCAGCATGTTATGAAGCATTTGGTCACCATGGCGGAATGAAAGGGGTGCCACGGCAACGACAACGGAAATGGTGCCACGGCAACATTTCGATTATTCGACAACTCATCGAGATGTCGGTGCAAAAGAAAGTGTGGACGTAAGGAACATGCAAAAGAAGGTGGGGTGATCCCAGATACCGGGTTCCCACGTGCCAGTGGCATGGCAAAAGAGGGGCATCGCAAGCGACAATTCAAACACGGTGCAAACATGAGCATCTCATACAACACATGCATTCGTCCACGGGCGGTCATCTCGGGATTATACCTCCGAAGCATGCGTTTCGGAGCGGGTCGAGCTCAACGAAGGAAGTAGTGGTACATGGGCCGTAGTGGAAGTAGTCGTTCTCGCGGCGGTAGTGGAAGTAGTGGTTCACGGACGTCGTGGAAGTAGTCATTCACGGCGACGATAGAGGTACTCACGATCTTGGCGACGGTAGTGGTACATCTCGTAGTGGAACTTGGTGCATCCACGGTATTCGGGCGTAGTGGTACTCATTCCGTAGACGAACTTGATAGGACATGGTTGTCGTGGTACTTGACGTTATCCAAGACGGTATTGGTGTATCCGTGCGTAGAGGTACTGGCAGTTTTGTGTAGTCAGTTTTGACGATCCAAAACGAAGCAACACCAGGGCCTCGAGTGGCAGCAGCAAGGAGGCGAAGGAGCCCAGGCCGGAGATGGTCTAGGCAGCGGCAAACCACGAGTAAGGTGGGGCTGCCAGGCCAAGGTGGAGGCGCTCGGTCCTCGGGCACGAGCAGGAGGCGGACAACAGTGGACGAAGGCGGCAATGAGGCGACGGGGGACAAGGGCGAGGCGGCGTCGCAGTGTTGCGGGAGGGGAAGCCACACGGGCGGCGCGGCTGTTGTAGGTGAGGCGGCGGGGCGACGGGGATGGATGGCGCCGGTGGAGATGCAGGTGTGGAGCCACCGGAGTTGGACAAGGAGGAGGCGCCGACGAAGATGATGGGGAACGAGCGCCGGAAGAGCAGCGGCAGCAAGGCACGGTATCCATGGGAGGCGTCGGGAAGAGCTCGATGCGGCAGCCTGGACCATGGGGACGAGGTCCTCGGTTGCGGGGATGGGAGGAGCGGCGGTCTCAGGCGAGGTTGAACAGGGCGACGACTCTGGGAGGTTGGGACGGCGCGACGGAGGAGGACTCATGGTAGTGGCGGCAAGCCGGCGAGGGGATCTGGCGCAGGGAGCGCCACTCCCTGGCTAGATGCGTGTGTGTGGCGGCGCAGGGAGGGGAACGAGGGAGAGAGCGAGGGATCGAGAGAGAGAGGGCTAGCGAGCGTGGGGTTAAGGGGATCGATTGGGCTAGGGTTAGGAAGGGTTGGGCCTCACGGGGACTGGTGGGCCGGCCTGGCCTAGTGGCATGTGGTTGAAGGGCTTCTTCTCTCCCTTCTTCAAATCTCTTCCAAAAACAGAAAAGCAAAGAAAGAAAGGGAGAGAAAAGAAATGAGTGGACAAGAATTTGGGCATGGGGGTAATTTTCCCGGACTCGCAAAAATGCGCTTGTTCCAAGAAAAATGGTGTGGGCAAGATTGCAAGAATTAAATTCAAAGTCATTTGAATTTAATTCAAATGGTTTGAACAAGGACTAGGATTTAGAGGTGTCCAAAAAGGTTGAAAATTTAGGAGGAGGCTCGATAAAAAGAGATATGAATTGTTGGCAAAGTTTGAGGCAAGGAATTGAGATAGAAAATGCATGGAACTTAAATTGTATGTGTGTTACGGTTAATTCCAAACTAATGGAATATTTATTATAGCTCCTTAAATAATAGGACGATATGTTATAAAGATAAATCACCATGTGAATTCCCTCATTTTAAATGGACCGAAGATCCATGCAATTTATTTAGATGAGTTATAAAATTAAATGACATGATGGCATGATGCAACAAACAAAACAAATCACAGACGAAACTCGGAGTAGCTGGAAGTCTTCTGGAGTGTCGGTCTCGGGGCGTTACAGCAGCCCGGATGCTCGTGTGGAAGTTTCATGTGTAGAGTAGTCTAGGATAGCATGTACCGTACCTGTAAGCTTAAAATCGTTGGGGTTGGCTCCATGTTATGTGGCGGTCTCGAAGCTTTTTTGATTAAAATAATCTTCTGGCCCTACCTGTCATCCTGGTGATTGTAGTTTGCACGCTCATTTGGTCAAGACGGGAATCAATATTTTAATTTGTGGTGGGTAAATGTTAGAGGTTGCAGCAAATATATTGTACACTGCGTGTCTTTCAGCCAAGTTTAGAGGCAAGCATGTGGATCTAGTGCTATGATGTGTCGCGTCAACTCGTACAACGAGGAGAAGCTTGATTTTACTACTACACGCCTTCTCCCCCGCCCATGCGTGTGGTGGCTCGCAGACGAGGACAGACTTTTGCTTGTAGTACTACAACAAGCTATCCCTCCTGCTCGTGGTGGACGGTCATGCAGAAGTGGATTCGATACTATAGAAGCAGTAGTAGTAACATCATTGTTCGTCTTCTCAAAGAGGCGAAGAGCCAAGCGCAACCCAAACGTGGCAGTTGCGAACCTTGGAGCACGCATATAGCTAGGCTCTTGCATGAGGCAAAATTGCTATGTGAGCCCACTATTGTAGTACTTGCTAGTATAGCCCTGTAAACCAAAAAGGAGTATTTGCCTTTCTAGATATTTCAACAAGTGACTAGACTACACCGAGATGGAGTACATATGGAGCCAAATGAGTGAATCTGCACCATAAATAAATACGTAGTTCTCTCATTTTCCTCTCCGCCTTGGTCGCGGTGCACAATATTGAGTATACTGAGTAGTCTCTTTTTGACACGTATTTACATTTTTTAACACAGTACAGATGCAAGCGCTCATATACATGCGCATACACTCACCCCTATGAACGCACACACGCACACCCTACCCCTATGAGCACCTCCAAAAGACTGAGCCGGCACTATCATCTTGAAATTTACGAAGTCACCATAGGCACCTCGTTGTCGATGGGAACATCTCCTGACACGCGATAGATGCGAGCGGCACTCGCCTCCATAGGTGCTTGAATGCCAAGGAGGGAGAGGGTAGCGGTTCCCGAGACGTTGAACGGTCAGTGATGCATCCTCAATTACATGCAGAGGGAATTAATTGGAGAAGCAGAATAGAGCCAGCACGATGTGAATGCAACAGAGTTTGGACTCTCATATAAAGGCGCCCCACCACTCCAATCCATCTACTCCTAGTCCCTACGCAACACTGCTCACTCCAATCCAAGACCAAGTGACTAGAAGCCACAAGCACCTATGGAGGTGATGGACACGAGTGGCAGTCGGTTGTGCCAAATCATCCAAGGCGCCGGTCTGCGGCCCCACACCGCACAGCATTTCCAGACGGTGCTGGCGACTGCCAGTGTCGTAGCCCTCGCCGATGCCGGCTTCGCCTCTCGCATGGACGACATGATGGTCAACTCCATAGGCAAGTTCACCACCGTCAAGAAGCGCATGGATGCCTTGTCGTACTACTCCAGCCCACGCGCCCAGGCTCCTCATTGCTTGCCACCCTCATCGGCCTCCATGGTGATGAACTCTTTCAAGCCCTGGTGGCCCTGCAGGTTCCGGAGGTCACGACAAAGAATGTGCACCTCGAGGCCGCGCTCACTGCGCAGCGCCTCGCCATGCAAGAAACTGTCGACCTGCACATCCACGTCTACGAGGAAATCGTCTACATAGGCCACTACAAGGCAACCGAGGACAGAAAGACGTTGGCCTTCTTCCAGTGGCTGGAATCTTTGGACGCCATTGTTCCGAAGCACGTCGACCTGGCCACGAAATCCGCTGCTACTTAGCCGCTGTTCGGTGGGCCGGCGCCCTAAGTTGAGGAGGTGGACGTCATTGATGGATGCATCTCTTATTCTTGCCTCCTGTAACCAGCACGGCATAGCCTTGTGGCCTTCATGTTTTATTAGTATACTACTCCCTCCGTTCCCAAATATAAGTCTTTCTAGAGATTCCATCAAGTGACTACATACGGAGCAAAATGAGTGAATTTATACTCTAAAATATGTCTACATACATCTGTATGTTGTATACCATTTGAAATACTATCTAAAAAGGCTTATATTTAGGAACGGAGGGAGTATATGGCATTTTTATTCCGGTCGTAACATTTTCACTGTGAGGTGGGGCCGCAGTTGAGCAAACCGACCATCGGCAAATCCCCACCCCGAGTTTAGGATTAGAAGAGAGAAATGAGGGAGAAGAGCTAGCTGTAGCACGGACGCTGTTGTCAGATGGGACTCGTGTTGATAGAATAGGAGTACTGAGCACTTGTACCTCTTTTTTTGAGGTAAAAAATAGTCGTATGTCTAGTACCACTAGTTGGGCGCGTGCGACCTATACTTGTAGTCACTTTAGGTCTCCGTTTCAAACCAAAGCTATGCTTCACAGTACATATTTTTTTCACGCATTTATCCTCCTATATGTACTCCTAGGCTATTTCCACGTGCTCCCTTTCGGCGACATGTGGGACATAGAGCATCTGGGTCGTAGTGCATGCACGACTCGGAGCATATGCTAGGATACTTTACAATGCAGACCTCACGAATTACATGTAAACCCCTCGCAGAAGAATAAATAAATGAATGAATTACTGCATGAAACCGGATTATTTTCGTAGAAACTAGAGCACGTTCATTAAATTTTGGACATAACACGTTTATAAAAAATGACCAGACCTAAACCAGTCTAAGGGCCTCTTTGATTTTTTTCCGCAAAAAAAAGGGCCTCTTTGATTCGCAGGATACTGAAAACACAGGAATGGGGAAAGTATGATGGTGATGAACTGATACAAGGAGAACTCTAACTCAGTTAGAGGTTAGAGTTAGATTCTAACCCTGAACTAACTAAACCAAAGAGGTGTATGGATGGCAGGGTTAGATTGACAATAAATGCTCTTTCTCAATCATTTGACTACTTTGGACCCTATTTCCTGCCGGATTTGGTGTGGCCAGCTCTTGTGTGGCCTCCTCCCGCTCACAATTGGCATAAACGAACCATCTTTACAAATCAAACATGCAAAACATGATAAATTTACTTTGTCCATACAAATGAGATATCCCACTTAAACATACAAGTCGTCAATCAAGCTTCACAAAAAAATACACTCCATGAAACAAAGCATGAGCTAACTCATCACGGAAGTCATTCACTATAGGGAGGGAGCCTGGAGCCCCTCACGCACCGAGGGAGGATCTCGTCATCGTCGCTCTAGAGGAAGGACCTACACCGACATGGGTAGCAGGGCCGCTTGCCAACGACTGCGAACTTAATCTTTGGGCCTCTAGAAATAATGCAAGCCTAAAACTAAAATACCTAGAAATCTGAACTAAATCTCTGGGCCTCTAGAAATAATGCAAGTCTGAAACTGAAATACCTAGATAGGTGAACTGAATATTTGGGCCTCTAGAAATAATGCAAGCCTGGAACTGAAATACCTAGAAAGGTGAACTGAATCTTTGGGCCTCTAGAAATAATGCAAGCCTGAAACTGAAATTCCTAGAAAGGTGAACTAAGTCTTTGGGCCCCTAGAAATAATGCAAGCCTGAAACTGAAATACCTAGAAACATGAACTGAATCTTTGGGCCTCTAGAAATAATACAAGCCTGAAACTGAAATACCTAGAAAGGTGAACTGAATCTTTGGGCCTCTGGAAATAATGCAAGCCTGAAACTGAAATACCTAGAAAGGTGAACTGAATCTTTGGGCCTCTAGAAAGATTTATTACCTCCTCAAGCAGCATCAAACAATTCCATATGTGCACCACAAATCTATACTAAGTTCGATCAGGATCTACTTTTCCAAATCAGAATTAGCGCTAGAGCAAGCAAGATTAATGATATGGCTGTGAGACAGAGAAGGAACGAACAAACTCACCCCTCTCGCGACTCCCTGGTAGATGCGCCGTCGCCGCGCACGACGGAGGGAGAAAAACAACCAGTGAAGCGGGAGTGGGGCGACCTTCGAAGGCCGGAGGGGGAGGGCGGTCGGAGGAGGGTGGTGGAGGTCGAAGGGTAAGGGAGGTCGGGGGAGAAAGAGGGAGAGCGGCAGAGTGGCGCTTGGGTGGGCGGCCCGATGGGGAACAGAGAGGAGTCATGCGAAGGGGGGCGGAGGGAGCGATTAGGTGCGGGAAGGGGAGATTTTTTTAGTTCTCTTTTAGTGGGCCCGAGGATAACTAACCCAATTAGAACCTCTCCACTGGGCTATTTTTTAGCTGGGTTAGAGCAAACTAGCTCAAACTAACCCCTCCTGTTTCGATAATTTGAGGCTATAACCCAAACTAGCCCATTTCGCTGCGCGCCTCACAGCGAAACAGTACCCGGCCGACGGCCAGGCCATCCCTCCACTCTACACCTCCTGTTATTCTCTACCGAGTGTAGGCCCACCCTGCACCCGAACCAGTCAAGTTTCCCACTCCTCTCCGTCTGCTACTCCACTGCTGCATCTTCCCCATCTCCAAGTCATTCCAGTCTGGGGCCTCGCCGTCCTCCACCGCCTCGCTGTGCTCGGCGTGATGTGGTCAACAAACGAGAGTCGTCAGAAGAGGACTGTACGTCAGAGCCTGATGGTTGGGTCCCACGAGGTCCATGCTCGTATGCAAGGAAAGTTCCTCCTTATTAATTTGTATCCTCCCCCTGACAGCTAAGACCCACCGGCTGTATCTTCGCACGGAAGGAAGTGCCTCCTTGTTATGCGAAAAAAAATATTCCTCACGATGACAGTTGGGACCTGGCAGATTTAGTGGCTGACTTGTAGCCTACTAAGCACACGTGTACGCAGGGCTTTGTCAACTTAATCAACAAATTATTCTAGCAGCTGGACCGTTGGATGTTAATCCAACAGCCGTGCTCCTTCTTCAACCTCTATTCTTGCTCCTGTCTCCCGCGGCAGCACCCGAACCAGTCAAGTTTCCCACTCCTCTCCATCTGCAACTCCATTGCTGTGTCTTCCCCATCTCCAGGTCGTTCTAATCTGGGGCCTCACCGTCGTCCACTGGCCTTGGTGCGCTCGGCACGGTGTGGTCAATGTGGTCAACAAACAAGAGTCATCGAAAGATGACTGTACGTGAGAGGCTGACATTGGGGACGCACCACGCCCATGGACGCATGAATGCAACTGCATCCTTTTTACCCTGAAAAATAATGTTTTCTCCCCCTGACTGTTGGGACCCACCATCTACCTCTTCGCACGCAAGGAAGTGCGTCCATATTACGGGTAAAAAAATGATTCGCCCCCTGACTGTTGGGACCCACCAGCTACATCTTCGCATGCAAGGAAGTGCCTGACAGTCGGGACCCACCTGGTCGAAGTGTACGTAGCGTTGTCATTCTGGTCGCGAACGTGTACGTACATACTGGTCGATGTAGAGGTGTGCATGTGTCGTAGTAGAGGCGTGCACGTGTCGTAGTAGAGGCGCGCACATAGCATGTACACGTACGTACAACGGCCAGGGTGCAAGAAAGTAAATATGGCCACATACGTACATACGGGCGGGGTCTCGAACGCCTACTCGCGCATACATACGGCCAGGGCTCATGTACATTGCTGGGTCAGAACGGAGAAACTGTGTCATCATCGTGTTCATGGGGAGCCAACCGGCTGGGTCGGAATGAAATGCGTCGTCGTGTTCATCGGGAAGGCTTGGACGGAACAGCCGATGGAAATGAGGCCTGGCGTACCGCAGAATGGAGGAAACGGCCTTGTGTTCGACCGACCACGGTCGAAACGAGATCCTGTTCATCGGGAGGGGTCTGGCGTACCGCAAAACGGAGGAAACAGACTTATGTTGGACCTCCTACAATCGAAACGGGGTCCTATTGATCGGGAGGGGTGTGGCGTACCACAAAATGGAGGAAACGGACTTGTGTTGGAGTGCTACGGCTGAAATGGGGGTCCTGTTCATTGGGAGGGGTGTGGCGTACCGCAAAGCAGGACTCCATGGGATATTGTTCATCTCCATCGTCGACCTCCTCCAGCCCCCACGGGCTACTATTCATCCACCGCCGACCTCCTCCAGCCTCCACCTGCGACTGTGTTGGGGATCGTTGCAGAAATTAAAAAAAATCTATGCATCACCAAGATCAATCTATGGAGAGACTAGCAACGAGAGAGAGAGAGAGAGTAGTGTATCTTCATACCCTTGAAGATCACGATGCGGAAGCGTTACAAGAACGCGGTTGGAGGAGTCATACATGCAGCGATTCAGATCGTGGTCGATTCCGATCTAAGCACCAAACAACGGCGCCTCTACTTTCAACACACGTGCAGCCCGGTGACGTCTCTCACGCCTTGATCCAGCAAGGAGGAGGGAGAGGTTGGGGAAGACAACTTCAGCAGCAGCACGATGGTGTGGTGGTGGTGGAGCAGCAGTTCTCCGGCAGGGCTTCGCCAAGCTCAACGGAGGAGGAGGGGGTGTTGGAGAGGGGGAGGGTTGTGCCTTGGATGAGGTGATGCTGCCCTCCCTCCTTCCCTCTATTTATAGGGTGAAGGGGGAAGGGGGCCGACCCCTCTAGATGATATCTATAAGGGGGACGACCAAGGGGAGGGGGCTTGCCCCCCAAGCCAAGGGGCGCCCCCTTTAGGGTTTCCCCCAAACCCTAGGCGCATGGCCCCTAGGGGGATGGCCCCCAGCCCACTTAGGGGCTGGTTCCCTTCCACATACAGCCCATAAGGCCCTCCGGGGTAGGTGGACCCTCCCGGTGGACCCCCGAAACCCCTTCAGTGGTCCCGGTACAATACCGGCAAACCCCCAAATACTTCCGGTGACCGTATGATGACTTCCCATATATAAATCTTCACCTCCGGACCATTCCGGAACTCCTCGTGAGGTCTGGGATGTCATCCGGGACTCCGAACAACATACGGTAACCACATACTATTTCCCATAACAACTCTAGCGTCACCGAACCTTAAGTATGTAGACCCTACGGGTTCGGGAACCATGTAGACATGACCGAGACAGCTCTCCGGCCAATAACCAACAGCGGGATATGGATACCCATGTTGGCTCCCACATGTTCCACAATGATCTTATCGGATGAACCACGATGTCAGGGATTCAAGCAATCCCGTATACAATTCCCTTCGTCAATCGGTATGTTACTTGCCCGAGATTCGATAGTCGGTATCCCAATACCTCGTTCAATCTCATTACTGGCAAGTCACTTTACTCGTTACATAATGCATGATCCCGTGACTAACCACTTAGTCACATTGAGCTCCTTATGATGATGCATTACCGAGTGGACCCAGAGATACCTCTCCGTCATACGGAGTGACAAATCCCAGTCTCAATTCGTGCCAACCCAACAGACACTTTCGGAGATACCTGTAGTGTACCTTTATAGCCACCCAGTTACGTTGTGACGTTTGGTACACCCAAAGCATTCCTACGGTATCCGGGAGTTGCACAATCTCATGGTCTAAGGAAAAGATACTTGACATTAGAAAAGCTTTAGCAGACGAACTACACGATCTTGTGCTATGCTTAGGATTGGGTCTTGTCCATCACATCATTCTCCCAATGATGTGATCCCGTTATCAATGACATCCAATGCCCATGGTCAGGAAACCATAACCATCTGTTGATCAATGAGCTAGTTAACTAGAGGCTCACTAGGGACATGTTGTGGTCTATGTATTCACACATGTATTACGGTTTTCGAACAATACAATTATAGCATGAACAATAGACAATTATCATGAACAAGGAAATATAATAATAACCATTTTATTATTGCCTCTAGGGCATATTTCCAACAGTCTCCCACTTGCACTAGAGTCAATAATCTAGTTACATTGTGATGAATCGAACACCCATAGAGTTTTGGTGTTGATCATGTTTTGCTCGTGGAAGAGGTTTAGTCAACGGATCTGCGACATTCAGATCCGTATGCACTTTACAAATATCTATGTCTCCATCTTGAACATTTTCACGAATGGAGTTGAAGCGACGATTGATATGCCTGGTCTTCTTGCGAAACCTAGGCTCCTTGGCAAGGGCAATAGCTCCAGTGTTGTCACAGAAGAGAGTCATCGGGCCCGACGCATTGGGAATAACTCCTTGGTCGGTAATGAACTCCTTCATCCAGATTGCTTCATGTGTTGCCTCCGAGGCTACCATGTACTCTGCTTCACATGTAGATCCCGCCACGATGCTTTGCTTGCAACTGCACCAGCTGACTGCCCCACCATTCAAAATATACATGTATCCGGTTTGTGACTTGGAGTCATCCAGATCTGTGTCGAAGGTGGCATCGACATAACCCTTTATGATGAGCTCTTCATCACCTCCATAAACGAGAAACATATCCTTAGTCCTTTTCAGGTACTTCAGGATATTCTTGACTGTTACCAGTGTTCCATGCCGGGATTACTTTGGTACCTCCCTACCAAACTTATGGCAAGGTTTACATCAGGTCTGGTACACAGCATGGCATACATAATAAACCCTATGGCTGAGGCATAGGGGATGACACTCATCTTTTCACTATCTTCTGTCGTGGTCGGGCTTTGAGCCGAACTCAATTTCATACCTTGCAATACAGGCAAGAACCCCTTCTTGGACTGATCCATATTGAACTTCTTCAATATCTTATCAAGGTATGTGCTTTGTGAAATACCTATGAGGCATCACGGTCAATATTTATAGATCTTGATGCCTAATATGTAAGCATCTTCTCCAAGGTCCTTCATTGAAAAACACTTACTCAAGTAGGCCTTTATGCTTTCCAAAAGTTCTATATCATTTCCCATCAATAGTATGTCATCCACATATAATATGAGAAATGCTACAGAGCTCCCACTCACTTTCTTGTGAACGCAGGCTTCTCCATAAGTCTGCATAAAGCCAAACCCTTTGATCATTTCATCAAAGCGAATGTTCCAACTCTGAGATGCTTGCACCAGCCCATAGATGGAGTGCTGGAGCTTGCATACCTTGTTAGCATTCTTAGGATCGACAAAACCTTTCGGCTGCATCATATACAATTCTTCCTTAAGGAAGCCATTAAGGAATGTCGTTTTGATGTCCATTTGCCATATTTCATAATCATAGAATGCGACAATTGCTAACATGATTCGGACAGACTTCAGCTTCGCTACGGGTGAGAAGGTCTCATCGCAGTAACCCCTTGAACTTGTCAATAACCCTTAGCGACAGGCCGAGCTTTATAGATGGTCACGTTACCATCCGCGTCAGTCTTCTTCTTAAAGATCCGTTTATTTTCTATAGCTCGCCGATCATCGGGCAAGTCTGTCAAAGTCCATACTTTGTTTTCATACATGGATCCTATCTCGGATTGCATGGCTTCAAGCCATTTGTTAGAATCTGGGACCGCCATCGCTTCTTCATAGTTCGAAGGTTCACCGTTGTCTAACAACATGATTTCCAGGACAGGGTTGCCATACCATTCTGGTGTGGAACGTGTCCTTGTGTACTTACGAAGTTCAGTAGCAACTTGACCCGAAGTGCCTTGATCATCATCATTAACTTCCTCTCTAGTCATTACACGCACCTCAGAAACATTTTCCTGAGCTGCGCTACTTTCCGGTTCAAGAGGTAGCACTTCATCAAGTTCTACTTTACTCCCACTTACTTCTTTCGAGAGAAACTCTTTCTCTAGAAAGGACCCATTCTTGGCAACAAAGATCTTGCCTTCGGATCTGAGGTAGAAGGTATACCAAATGGTTTCCTTAGGGTATCCTATGAAGACGCATTTTTCCGACTTGGGTTCGAGCTTTTCAGGTTGAAGTTTCTTGACATAAGCATCGCATCCCAAAACTTTTAGAAACGGCAGCTTAGGTTTCTTCCCAAACCATAATTCATAGGTGTCGTCTCACCGGATCTAGACGGTGCCTTATTTAAAGTGAATGTGGTTGTCTCTAAATCATATCCCCAAAATGATAGCGGCAAATTGGTAAGAGACATCATAGATCGCACCATATCCAATAGAGTGTGATTACAACATTTGGGCACACCATTATGCTGAGGTGTTCCAGGCGGCGTGAGTTGTGAAATAATTCCACATTTCCTTAAGTGCATACCAAATTCGTGACTCAAATATTCTCCCCCACGATCTGATCGTAAGAACTTTATTTTCCTGTCACGTTGATTCTCCACCTCACTCTGAAATTCCTTGAACTTTTCAAAGGTCTCAGACTTGTGTTTCATTAAGTAGACATACCCATATCTACTTAAGTCATCAGTGAGTGTGAGAACATATCGATAGCCACTGCGAGCCTCAACCCTCATTAGACTGCACGCATCAGTATGTATAATTTCCAACAAGTTGGTTGCTCGCTCCATTGTTCCGAAGAACGGAGTCTTGGTCATCTTGCCCATGAGGCATGGTTCGCACGTGTCAAATGATTCATAATCAAGAGACTCCAAAAGTCCATCTGCATGGAGCTTCTTCATGCGTTTGACACCAATGTGACCAAGGCGGCAGTGCCACAAGTATGTAGGACTATCATTATTAACCTTACATCTTTTGGTACTCACACTATGAATATGTGTAACATCATGTTCGAGATTCAATAAGAATAAACCATTGACCAGCGAGGCATGACCATAAAACATATCTCTCATATAAATGGAACAACAATTATTCTCGGATTTAAATGAGTAGCCATCTCGCATTAAACGAGATCCAGACACAATGTTCATGCTCAAAGCTGGCACTAAATAACAATTATTGAGGCTTAAAACTAATCCCGTAGGTAAATGTAGAGGCAGCGTGCCGACGGCGATCACATCGACCTTGGAACCATTCCTGACGCGCATCGTCACCTCGTCCTTCGCCAGTATCCACTTATTCCGCAGTTCCTATTTTGAGTTACATATATGAGCAACCACACCGGTATCAAATACCCAGGAGCTACTACGAGTACTCGTAAGGTACACATCAATAACATGTATATCACATATACCTTCGGTGTTGCCGGCCTTCTTGTCCGCTAAGTACTTGGGGTAGTTCCGCTTCCAATGACCATTTCCCTTGCAATAAAAGCACTGAGTCTCGGGTGAGGGAGTTCCGGACTAGGGGGTGTCCGGTTAGCCGAACTATCATCATCGGCCGGACTCCAAGACTATGAAGATACAAGATTGAAGACTTCGTCCCGTGTCCGGATGGGACTTTCCTTGGCGTGGAAGGCAAGCTTGGCGATACGGATATGTAGATCTCCTATCATTGTAACCGACTCTGTGTAACCCTAGCCCTCTCCGGTGTCTATATAAACTGGATGGCTTTAGTCCATAGGACGAACAACAATCATACCATAGGCTAGCTTCTAGGGTTTAGCCTCCTTGATCTCGTGGTAGATCTACTCTTGTAACCCACATCATCAATATTAATCAAGCAGGACGTAGGGTTTTACCTCCATCAAGAGGGCATGAACCTGGGTAAAAACATCGTGTCCCTCGTCTCCTGTTACCATCCGCCTAGATGCACAGTTCGGGACCCCCTACCCGAGATCCACTGGTTTTGACACCGACATTGGTGCTTTCATTAAGAGTTCCTCCGTGTCGTCACCGATAGGCTCGATGGCTTCTTAGATCATCAACAACGATGCAGTCCAGGGTGAGACCTTCCTCCCCGGACAGATCTTCGTATTCGGCGGCTTCGCACTGCGGGCCAATTCGCTTGGCCAGCTGGAGCAGATCGAAGGCTACGCCCCTGGCCATCAGGTCAGATTTGGAAGTTTGAACTTCACGGCTGACATCCGCGGGGACTTGATCCTCGACGGATTCGAGCCACAGCCGAGCGTGATGTATTGTCACGATGGGAGTGATTTAGCTCTGCAGCCGGACAGTACCCTGGAGGCCGCACTCGAACCCGCTCCGATCTTCGACTCGGAGCCGGCTGCGCAGACCAAGGATGGATGGCTAGACACCACCTCAGGGGCTGCAACCTCTACGGCGATAGAGCCGAACATCGATCTTGTCCCCCATGAAGTTCGTGACTCCGAGGTGTCGGACTCCTTGCCGGACTCCGGACCTCCCGCGCCCCCTCCAGTCGAATCCGATTGGGCGCCGATCATGGAGTTCACCGCGGCGGACATCTTTCAACACTCACCTTTTGGCGACATCTTGAGTTCGCTAAAGTACCTCTTGTTATCAGGAGAGGCCTGGCCAGACTACGGCCAGGACGGTTGGGATGCGGACGACGAAGAAATCCAGAGCCCACCCACCGCCCACTTGGTAGCCACTGTCGACAATCTAACTAACATGCTAGATTACGACTCTGAGGACGTCGACGGTATGGACGACGATGCCGGAAACGACCAAGAACCAGCGCCCACCGGGCACTGGAAAACCACCTCTTCATACGACATATACATGGTGGATATCCCAAAGGATGGGAATGGCGAAGGAATAGCGGAGGATGACCCCTCCAAAAAACAGCCCAAGCGCCGGCGTCAGCGGCGCCGCTCTAAATCCCGCCATGGCAAGAATGAGGATTCCGGCACCGAAGACAATAATACACCGGATAGCGCCGAAGACAACCCACTCCAGCAAGATCCAGCACAGGAGGAGGGGGACGCCAGCCCTCATGAGAGAGCGGTCGAAGAAGAGGTAGAGGACTATATGCCTCCCTCCGGAGACGAGGCAAGCCTCGACGACGACGAATTCGTCGTACCTAAGGATCCCGTCGAACAGGAGCGTTTCAAACGCAGGCTTATGGCCACGGCAAACAGCCTCAAGAAAAAGCAGCAGCAGCTTAGAGCTGATCAAGATCTGCTAGCCGACAGATGGACCGAAGTCCTCGCGGCCGAAGAGCATGAACTCGAACGCCCCTCCAAAAGCTACCCCAAACGTAAGCTACTCCCCCAATTAGAGGTGGAGGCATATGATCCCGCTTCACCAGGAGACAATACGGCTGATCAACCACCCCGTGGTCGCGACAGAGAGGCCTCAAGGCCCTTCACTAGACCCGTACCCCGGCATCGCTCGAAAAGCACAAGGCCACAGGGGAACACTCCGGACCTGCGCGACATATTGGAGGATAAGGCAAGACAATCAAGATCGATCTATGGATCACGTGGGCGCCCCACGGTACGTGACGATCACCGTCACCCCGGACACAGTAAGTCCGGCCGGGCCGAACACAACAGACAAAGCTCTTTTGAGCTCCGTCGCGATATTGCCCAGTACAGAGGCGCCGCACACCCACTGTGCTTCACAGATGAGGTAATGGATCATCAAATCCCAGAAGGGTTTAAACCCGTCAATATTGAATCCTACGATGGCACAACAGACCCCGCGGTCTGGATCAAGGATTATCTCCTCCACATCCACATGGCTCGCGGAGACGATCTCCACGCCATCAAATATCTCCCACTCAAACTTAAAGGACCAGCCCGGCACTGGCTTAATAGCTTGCCAGCAGAGTCAATCGGGAGTTGGGAGGACCTAGAAGCCGCATTCCTCGATAACTTCCAAGGCACGTACGTGCGACCACCAGATGCAGATGACCTAAGCCACATAATTCAGCAGCCAGATGAATCGGCCAGACAATTCTGGACACGGTTCTTAACCAAGAAAAACCAAATCGTCGACTGTCTGAATGCCGAGGCCCTCGCGGCCTTCAAGCACAACATCCGCGACGAGTGGCTTGCCCGGCACCTGGGACAGGAAAAGCCGAAATCCATGGCAGCCCTTACATCACTCATGACCCGCTTCTGTGCGGGTGAGGACAGCTGGCTAGCACGCAGCAACAACCTCAACAAAAATTCTGGCAGTCTGGATATCAAGGACCGTAGTGGCAGGTCGCGTCGCTACAAAAACAAACGCTGCATTAACGGCAATAATAGTGAGGATACGGCAGTCAATGCCGGATTCAGAGGCTCTAAACCCGGTCAACGGAAAAAGCCATTCAAAAGAACAACTCAGGGTCCGTCCAATTTGGACCGAATTCTCGACCGCTTGTGCCAGATACATGGCACCCCTGAAAAGCCAGCTAACCACACCAATAGGGACTGTTGGGTGTTCTAGCAGGCAGGCAAGTTAATTGCCGAAAACAGCGACAAGGGGCTACATAGCGATGACGAGGAAGAGACCCGACCGCTGAATAATAGAGGACAGAAGGGTTTCCCCCCACAGGTGCGGACGGTGAACATGATATATGCCACGCACATACCCAAAAGGAAGCGGAAGCGTGCACTCAGGGATGTATACGCGATGGAGCCAGTTGCCCCGAAGTTCAATCCATGGTCCTCTTGCCCGATCACCTTTGACCGAAGGGACCACCCCACCAGCATTCGCCATGGTGGGTTCGTCGCATTGGTTCTAGACCCAATCGTCGATGGATTTCATCTCACCAGAGTCCTGATGGACGGCGGTAGCAGCCTAAACCTGCTTTATCAGGACACGGTGCGCAAAATGGGCATAGACCCCTCAAGGATTAAACCTACCACGATGACCTTTAAAGGCGTCATACCATGTGTAGAAGCCAATTGTACAAGCTCAGTTACACTGGAAGTGGTCTTCGGATCCCCGGATAACTTCCGAAGCGAGGAGTTAATCTTCGACATAGTCCCGTTCCGCAGCGGCTATCATGCCTTGCTCGGACGTACCGCGTTCGCAAAGTTCAACGCGGTGCCGCACTACGCATACCTAAAGCTCAAGATGCCAGGCCCTAGAGGAGTCATCACGGTCAACGGAAACACTGAACGCTCCCTCCGAACGGAGGAACATACAGCGGCTCTCGCGGCAGAAGTACAAAGCAGCCTTTTAAGGCAATTCTCGAGTCCGGCTGCTAAGCGGCCGGACACAGCTAAGCGTGCCTGGTGTAACCTACAGCACGACCACCTGGCACGTTTCGAGCACGCGTAGCAGTGCGGCCCCAACCCCAGCCCCTGTACAACATTCAGACAGACCCTTCGCGTACTCCATTACGCCCTGAAGATTCCATGGGCATGGGGCAAGGGGCTCGACCACGATAAGCCCAGACTGCGGCTCAACCGCACCAGGGGCTCTTAAGTGTGTCATTTCTTTTCCTTTTATTTTTTACCCACAGGACTCCGTTCGTCAGAGACCCTGTCCGGCAGCAGACATGCCGAACCCACGATACAACAGCCAGGGAAGGAGAAAGGCTACAACGAAAATCCAGGTGGTCTCCATTATGAGCATTAAATCTGTTTTATGCATTATTCCGTAGCCTACTCCTGGAGGGGGACATGTTAAACAATCCCATCCCTTGCTTACTGCACCACTTGTATCGTCCTGCACTTACAGTAGTTTTTATTTGAATAAAGCAATGCAGCACATTTTTGCTTCTAATTGCATTTCTTTCTTACACATATGTTCATCCATGACATGTTGCATCCGTACGTTTTGGTACGGCTAAATACACCAGGGGCTTATGTTTCCCGCAATTATGGTGTGATAAGTCCGAACACTTTCACAAGTGCGGCACCCCGAACTTATAGCATTATATGCATCGGCTCCGAATCATGTTCTTGGGTCAATAGTTGGGTTTGCCTGGCTCCCATGTTTTGGTACCTTACGTTCCGTTTTATCGGCTAAGGTAGCACTGGGAGAACCACTGCGATTGCGCCCCAGTTGAGCTGGGTTAACGCCTCAGTGGAGAAAGCTAAAATTGACCATCATGATGAGGCGAGAGCTGGTCGTTGTTCGATAGGTTCTTTGCGAATCCCTAAAGACTTATGCCGCTTCGAGCGAGGAGCCGGATTCTGTCCGGTCAAGGCGTGGATAGCGCCCCAAATTCGGCCTTCCGAAAACTAGGGGCTTCGCCGAAATTTAAAATTATAGAATTCTATGGCTAAGTTAGAGTGTTCAAGCATTATAAGTCCGATTGCCTTGTTCGTTGTGTTGAGCGCCTCCCTAGATGGACCCAAAAATGGGAACAAGAGCACTCGAGTTTATCCCGAACACCCCAGCACTCGTGGCATGGGGGCTGAAGCCGACGACTTGCCATCTCTCAGATTTGATAAACAGCCGCACAGAAGGTAATATTTTAAATTAACAAGCGTTTCTTAGCGCATATGAACCAAGTTTTCAGCGCACAGGATAACAAAATGCGAGTCTACTCAAATATTACATCTTTGGAGCACTCATCCGCAATAGTGCAGGCGCCCTTCAGCACACTCGTATAATACATCTCGGGCGTGCGATGCTCCTTGCCCTCTGGTGGGGGTCCGTCACAAGCTTCTGGGCATCCATCTTGCCCCAGTGCACCTTTGCGCGGGCAAGGGCCCGACGCGCACCCTCGATACAGGCGGAGTGCTTGATAACTTCAACCCACGGGCACGCGTCCACCAACCGCCGCACCAAGCCGAAGTAGCTCCCAGGCATAGCCTCCTTAGGCCACAGCCGAACTATGAGGCCCTTCATGGCCTGTTCGGCCGCCTTCTGGAGCTCGACGAGCTGCTTCAGCTGGTCGCTAAGGGGCACCGGATGTCCGGCCTCAGCATACTGAGACCAGAAGACCTTCTCCGTTGAGCTCCCCTTCTCGGCCCGGTAGAATGCGGCAGCATCGGACACGCTGCGGGGAAGATCTGCGAACGCCCCTGGAGAGCTCCGAATTCGGGTAAGCAATAGGTAATTAACACTCACATGCTTACTTTGCATGAAAAATGCCTTACCCGCTGCTATTTTCTTCACCGCCTCTATCTCCTGGAGGGCCTTGTAGGCTTCGGCCTTAGCGGCTTTGGCACTCTCAAGAGTCGTTGCAAGATTAGACTCTCGAGTCTTCGAGTCACGCTCCAGGCTCTCGTGTTTCTTCACGAGATCCTGGAGCTCTTGCTGTACCTCCGCCACCTGCGCCTCATGTTTCTCTCGCTCGGTGCGCTCCGCAGCCGCATTGCGTTCGGCCGCGGCCACCGCCTCCTTCAGGGTCGCCACCTCGTCAGTGGCCCTTGCAATACCCCAGTTATCCTTGTCATTTTTCTTGCAACCAAATCCTTTTCTGTAAGGTACAATTTTCATAAGGTATTACTCACCTTCTTTTTCCTCGAGCTGCTTCTTGGCATGGCCGAGCTCGTTCTCGGACCGCTCGAGGTTTTCCTTCAAAGTTTCGACCTCCGCAGTCAGTGCGGCAGAGGTCAGCAGCACAGCCTACAATCCCATATTGACATATTTTCATGACTCCTGCATTTATCTTTCTAAAGATCCTCAGTCCGGCTTTTCTTTCCGAACACTGAACCGAGCATCAGGGGCTACTGTCTATGTGATACCATTTTACATATATTGAAATTCTTACTTCAAAGCCTGTTAGAAGGCTGCTGCAGGCTTCGGTCAGCCCGCTCTTGGCGATCTGAACCTTCTGAATCACCGCACTCATAACAGTGCGGTGTTCCTCTTCGATGGAGGCGCCGTTGAGCGCCTCCAGCAAATTATCCGGCACCTCTGGTTGGACGGAGGCAGCCGGCGTCGCGGTCTTGCCCTTCTTCCGAAGGGGTCGCCCGCCGGACTCCGGAGCCACTATGGGTTTCGGGGCTGAGTCTGGTGCAACGTCCGGGAGGTTGTCCTGCGACACCTCCGGGGCCCTCTCCTCCTGGTGGGTCCCTTCCTGGGATCCCACCTCGGCATCATCCGCATCACGGGGGGTGGAGGCAGTCGGAAGAGAATCCATATCCGACGCCCTTAAGGACTCGCTCGACGAAGTGGGGAGATCATCCTTAGGCGGACTGCAGGGTTGTATGCGGCATTAGAAAGACATAATGTGACGGAAAACGAAAACCTTGAAGTTATTCGGGAGTTCGGATACTTACGATCTCGCCAGGGGCTTGGCCCTTGGAGGCCAGTCCTTGTCATCATCACTGGCGTTGGCGGAACAGTCCGGGGAAAGAGTTTTTCCCCTCTTGGACCCTTCGGCCTCCCTTGTTGGGGAGGCCTTCCTTTTCTTCCCTCCCCCCACTGGGGGAGAGGCTTTCTTCTTCTCCTCCTCGCCTTGGTGGGAGGAGTCGGCCTCGGATTCATCATCCGATAGCACCTAAAAACGGGAACTCTTCCGAGTCCCCGTGGCCTTCTTCTTGGCCTTCTTCTCCGGCACCACGTGGGGTGCCGGAGCCAGCAGCCATGTTAGGCGGGTGTCAGCTGGGTCCTCTGGCAATGGGGCCGGACAGATAGCCTGCGCGGCCTTCTTCAGCCAGCCCTTTCAAAGGAAAGGGAGTTTAGATCCCGCATAGAGTTAAACTATGAATAACAAGCGTCCCCTAAAGGACAATATCACTTACCTCGTCAGCTGGACGCTGCGAGCTGAATCCGCGATCTTCGGTAGCGGATGCGGGAGCCTCGGTGCCCTTGAACAGCACCTTCCAGACCTCTTCGTACGTAGTGTCGAAGAGCCCATTCAAAGTCTGGTGCTGCGCCGAATTGAACTCCCACATATTGAAGCCCCGTCGTTGGCACGGGAGAATCTGGCGGATGAGCATGACCTGGACTATGTTGACAAGCTTAAGCTTCTTGTCCACCAGCTTTTGGATGCAGGCTTGGAGTCCGGTCAGCTCCTCCGAATCGCCCCAAATCCGGACGCTCTCTTTCCAGGAGGTGAGCCGTGTGGGGATGCCGGATCTGAATTCGGGGGCCGCTGCCCATTCGGGATCACGCGGCTCGGTGATGTAGAACCACCCCGATTGCCACCCCTTGATAGTTTCCACAAAGGTGCCCTCCAGCCACGTAACGTGGGACATCCTGCCCACCATGGCGCCTCCGCACTCCGCTTGGCTGCCCTTCACAACCTCCGGCTTGACACTGAAGGTCTTGAGCCACAAGCCGAAGTGGGGCTGGATGCAGAGGAAGGCCTTGCACATGACGATAAACGCCGAGATGTTGAGAATAAAATTCGGGGCCAGATCATGGAAATCTAGGCCGTAATAGAACATGAGCCCCCGGACAAAGGGATGAAGTGGGAAGCCTAGTCCGTGGAGGAAATGGGGAAGGAATACTACCCTCTCATGGGGCCTAGGGGTGGGGATGAGCTCTCCCTCTTCGGGGAGCCAATGCGCGATGTCGCTGGACAAGTATCCGACGCTGCGCAGCTTCTGGATATGCCCCTCCGTGACGGAGGAGGCCATCCACTTGCCTCCCGCTCCGGACATATTTGGAGGAGGTTGAGGTGAGATGCGCGGGCTTGGGCGCTAGAGCTCGAGTTCGCAGAGATGGATAAGCCAAGGAGGAAGAAGGCGCAGGTAAAAGGGTTGGATCTTTATCCCCTTATATGGGCGGACAGAAACACGCGTCCCCACCGGCCTGGTAAAACTCGCTTATCCCCCAAGCGTCGCGATTGATGGCGCGGTTGGGTTACCCTCGTCCGTATTGATGGGAATCCCGGAATAAGGGGAACACGATCTCTGCTTCGACAGGACGTGCCAAGGAAACCGCTTCGCTAAATGCGCTGAAGTGGTACAATAAAAATGTTTCAAATAAAGGCTTGGTTGTGGTGTGACGTCACGCCACGGAATAAGTCAGCAGATTGAACTTGTGTGAATATTATTCTCTCTACGGTGGTATGTGGAATTTATTTTGCAGAGCCGGACACTATCTTGGTGTTCACAATCTTCTATAAATTATTCGGAGGAGGAACCCGCCTTGCAATGCCGAAGACAATATGCGCGCCGGACTCGTCGTCATTGAAGCCTGGTTCAGGGGCTACTGAGGGAGTTCCGGACTAGGGGGTGTCCGGATAGCCGAACTATCATCATCGGCCGGACTCCAAGACTATGAAGATACAAGATTGAAGACTTCGTCCCGTGTCCGGATGGGACTTTCCTTGGCGTGGAAGGCAAGCTTGGCGATACGGATATGTAGATCTCCTATCATTGTAACCGACTCTGTGTAACCCTAGCCCTCTCCGGTGTCTATATAAACCGGATGGCTTTAGTCCATAGGACGAAACAATCATAACATAGGCTAGCTTCTAGGGTTTAGCCTCCTTGATCTCGTGGTAGATCTACTCTTGTAACCCACATCATCAATATTAATCAAGCAGGACGTAGGGTTTTACCTCCATCAAGAGGGCCCGAACCTGGGTAAAAACATCGTGTCCCTCATCTCCTATTACCATCCGCCTAGACGCACAGTTCGGGACCCCCTACCCGAGATCCCCCGGTTTTGACACTGACATCGGGCTTGGGTCCATTCTTTGGATTCTTCCCGGCAACTGATTTACCAGGCGCGGCAACTCCATTGCCTTCCTTCTTGAAGTTCTTCTTACCCTTGCCCTTCTTGAAACTAGTGGTCTTATTTACCATCAACACTTGAGGTTCCTTTTTGATCTCCACCTCCGCTGATTTCAGCATTGAATATAACTCAGGAATGGACTTCTCCATCCCTTGCATATTGTAGTTCATCACAAAGCTCTTGTAGCTAGGTGGGAGCGACTGGAGGATCCTATCAATGACCGAGTCATTTGGGATATTAACTCCCAATTGAGACAAACGGTTGTGTGACCCGGACATAGTGAGCATGTGCTCACTGACAGAACTGTTTTCCTCCATCTTACAACTGTAGAACTTGTCGGAGACTTCATATCTCTTGACCCGGGCATGAGCTTGGAAAACCATTTTCAGCTCTTGGAACATCTCATATGCTCCGTGTTGCTCAAAACGCTTTTGGAGCCCTGGCTCTAAGCTGTAAAGCATGCCGCACTAAACTAGGGAGTAATCATCACTACGCGACTGCCAGGCGTTCATAATGTCTTGAGTTGCTGGGAAAATGGGTGCTTCACCTAGCGGTGCTTCTAGGACATATGCTTTCTTGGCAGCTATGAGGATGATCCTCAAGTTCCGGACCCAGTCCGTATAGTTGCTACCATCGTCTTTCAGCTTGGTTTTCTCTAGGAACGCGTTGAAGTTGAGGGCAACATTAGAGTGGGCCATTTGATCTACAAAACATATTGCAAATATTTAGACAAAGTTCATGATAATTAAGTTCATCTAATCAAATTACTTAATGAACTCCCACTCAGATAGACATCCCTCTAGTCATCTAAGTGATACATGATCCGAGTCAACTAGGCCGTGTCCGATCATCACGTGAGACGGACTAGTCATCATTGGTGAACATCTTCATGTTGATCGTATCTACTATACGACTCATGTTCAACCTTTCGGTCTCTTGCGTTCCGAGGCCATGTCTGTACATGCTAGGATCGTCAAGTCAACATAAGTGTTTTGCATGTGTAAATCTGGCTTACACCTGTTGTATGCAAACATTAGAATCTATCACACCCGATCATCATGTGGTGCTTCAAAACAATGAACTTTCACAACGGTGCACAGTTTAGGGGGAACACTTTCTTGAAATTTTAATGAGGGATCATCTTATTTATGCTACCATCATTCTAAGCAAATAAGATGTAAAAACATGATAAACATCACATGCAATCAAATAGTGACATGATATGGCCAATATCATTTTGCTCCTTTTGATCTCCATCTTCGGGGCGTCATGATCATCATCGTCACCGGCATGACACCATGATATCCATCATCGTGTCTTCATGAAGTTTTCTCGCCAACTGTTACTTCTACTACTATGGCTAACAGTTAGCAATAAAGTAAAGTAATTACATGACTTTTTCATTGACACGCAGGTCATACAATAAATTAAGACAACTCCTATGGCTCCTGCCGGTTGTCATTCTCATCGACATGCAAGTCGTGATTCCTATTACAAGAACATGATCAATCTCATACATCACATATATCATTCATCACATCCTTTTGGCCATATCACATCACACGGCATATGCTGCAAGAACAAGTTAGATGTCCTCTAATTGTTGTTGCAAGTTTTTTACGTGGCTGCTATAGGTTTCTAGCAAGAACGTTTCTTACCTACGCCAAATCCACAACGTGATATGCCAATTGCTATTTACCCTTCATAAGGACCCTTTTCATCGAATCCGATCCGACTAAAGTGGGAGAGACAGACACCCGCTAGCCACCTTATGCAACTAGTGCATGTCAGTCGGTGGAACCTGTCTCACGTAAACGTACGTGTAAGGTCGGTCTGGGCCGCTTCATCCCACAATGCCGATGAATCAAGATAAGACTAGTAACGACAAGTAAATTGACAAAATCGACGCCCACAACAACTTGTGTTCTACTCGTGCATAGAAACTACGCATAGACCTAGCTCATGATGCCACTGTTGTGGATCGTTGCAGAAATTAAAAAAATTCTGCACATCACCAAGATCAATCTATGGAGAGACTAGCAATGAGAGAGAGAGAGGAGTGTATCTTCATACCCTTGAAGATCGCGATCCGGAAGCGTTACAAGTTGAAGAATGTGTCTATGGAGGTGCAAGTTATGGATCGCCGAGTGACCGAGTTTGTGAAGGTTCGGAAGTCACCTGAAGACTTACCACGAGTGATTGGGCGAGGTCTGTGTGACCTTAGCTCAAGGAGAATACGGTGAGGACTGTGTGTCCGGGACTGGGTGTCCTCGAGTTTAAATACTTAGCCGCTCCAACCAGATGTACAACTGAGACAGCAGTTAGAACTGGTCTACCAAATCGCTGTCTTCACCGAGCTTACTGGTTCTATTTCCTCAACTCTTTCATTTCCTCATATATGTTGTTATGTGCCTGTTCATATCTGTTTGAAGACATTGACTGAAGACTTTCTCAATTTCCTCAGTTCTATTTATTCAGTATGTCCGTCTTCTTCCTTGTGTTATCCCATGTTTACGCTTTATGTACTCTGTGCTTGTCTTTATTTCATCATGATGACTATGCTTGTGTTTTGTTATGTTCCTTTCTGAGTACTTATTCCGCTGCAAGTAGTTCTTAATTTAGGAATTTCCTCACCAGCAAATTCCTCAGTGAAGAATTCATAAAAATCGCCTATTCACCCCCCCTCTAGTCGATATAACGCACTTTCAATTGGTATCAGAGCAAGGTACTCCCTTGTTCTATGTGATTTTGGTTTAACCACCTGGAGTTCTAGTTATGTCGACCGCAGGTATGATCAAATTCTCTGCTGGGTGTCCTACCTTTGATGGCACGGACTACCCCTACTGGAAGAATAAGATGCGAATGCATCTTGAGGCATTTGACAACGATCTCTGGTATGTTGTGGAAAATGGTGTTCTCTCGGTCACACCTTCCCTGAATGCTGCTGATGTGAAGAGATTCAAGCAACTCGATTCTCAAGCGAAGAATATCATATGTGGTCATCTGAGTAAAGGGAAGTATGGTAGAGTGAGTGCTTTGGAAACTGCTAAGCTTATCTGGGATAGGCTCTCCAAAGTAAACGAAGGAGTCTCAACTCAACGTGACTCTCGTGTTGACGTTCTTCGCAATCTCTTCAACCGCTTCAAAAGACTCAACACCTTTCCTTCTTAGTTTATCACAATCATAATGGTAGAACTTTTTGTCTTTCTCCTTGGCATCTATTTATGTAAAGTCTACTCCATTTTTTTGTCCCTTTCCATTTCATGTTGTACATTTACACACACAAGGTCTAAACTTACAAGGGCATGTATGTACTTAGTACTTGAAGAATGTGTCTATGGAGGTGCAAGTTATGTGTCTGGTAATATAACTATGCAATTATCTACTGTAACTTTCAAATCTTTGTAGTGAGCTTCCATGATATTCCACTACATATTTAGAGGAACTTCTATTGCTCTACTGAAAAATGGACTCGGCATTATTTCTTCATTCTATGATCCCCATTTCCACCATAGGTTACATTCTGATAATATCTTCCTAAACTTCTTTTTGCGGGTGGTGTTCATGGTCAGTCCATTGGGGTAAAAAATTTAGACAAGTTCTCAAATTTTGATTTGGTGAATTCTTCACTTCTCACTTCCCAGTCTCCAATGGCTCCCGGCCAGATTACTTCACCATGACTGCCATATCTCGTCTTTTCATGTTTTAGTATTTGTATATATTGCTCGGATTATGCGTCGTTCCTTCGATAGCTGCTACGTCATTGCTTGCCGAAGCCCTTATTCTCTTGGTGGTAGTGGTGCAGGTAACATGACCAGCAAGGGAGAATATGAAAGACTGACGTGGCTTGATTAACAATGCTATGTTAACTGCATACTTGACTAACAGTGCATTTGTTCCCTCACTAGATGTTTCTTTTTTATTTCTCTGTAAATATAATCAAGATGCTGCCTTGTGACCACGAGGTCACGGGTTCAAGTCCTGGAAACAGCCTCTTACAGAAATGTAGGGAAAGGCTACGTACTATAGACCCAAAGTGGTCGGACCCTTCCCCAGACCCTGCGCAAGAGGGAGCTACATGCACCGGGCTGCCCTATAAATACAATCTCATATTTTTATGGTTAGGTGTAAAATGGAGATCTCCACTACACTATGTGCTGAAAGGAGTGGAGAGTGGAGAAAAAAATGTACACTCACTTGGGAACACGTTAATCGATATGGTTTGTCATAATAATGCATTGTTTGCTTAGGCTTGTGTTATGTGATGAAAAATTAGTGTAACCTAGTAGAATACCGAGATGGTTGAAATGCCTGAGGAAGGCCAGTTCACAATATGATAGGTGTTTCAACAAAGGCTACTAACATTTGTGTGTAGGTGGGCATCATGAATAAAGAACTTTGTTGCTAATTTAATTTTTCTTTTAATCCCCTATTCCAGTTTTCGGCATTGTTTCTCAGTTTTAAATGTGTTTGTGCCATGGGCTTCATCACTGGAAATGTGGTTTATCTTAGTTATGTCTACTTTGTGCACACCTTTTAACCTATATGAACTTTATGCTAACGTATTGACATGGAAGAAATGGCGCACTTCTCTTTTGAGAAGATTCACCAATCATGTTGTGTAGTATCTTTAAAACATGTGGGAGGACAAGAGAGATATGAAACGTGTACACTTAATTTCACTTAACAATGAAACAAAGATGATAGCATTGTGCTAGAGATGCCAATTACGACAATTGTTGTGTTGTAACAATCATTCAATATTTGCTTCAAGAACTAACATTCAATATTACAAAAAGACGGGCGCGGCAACGCGCACCATCGATGATCTAGTACTTAGTATAGTGATGTAAGTCTTCCAAGTATAGTTGGGTACTCACCATGCTTTATTTATTCTTTTCACCTGGATGCTCCAAATCAGATAGTAGCATTTGGAGCGGATAATCTCTTGGTCAAGGACGACATTAGCTATGGTTATCCCCTAGAAAATGGTCTGGGCAGGGATATGACGCCACTTGCTTTTCTTTAGCCTTTCTTAAGGCATTTGTGACATGTGTAAGGTACATTTCGCTTGAGTTATGAGATTTATATCTTGGTTGTCAGACCCTTATATGTATTCATTCGTTAAATTTGACTTCTTGAGTCATTGTATATACATTATTGCAGACATGTTGAGGAATTGTGTTGTGGTACTGACCGCCCACATACGGAGCATGTTGTTGCATGCATGTTTGTTTAGTGGGCCTCTTGGGGTCGATACTATGTGAATTATAGTGGAGGTGCTAGAGTTATATAGTGTTTCTCCTAGGGCGTCACACGGATACGATGGATCTCCTTCTCAACATCTTTAGAACACATATCATCAAACCTACAGAAAGGAGAAAAAAGTAAGGGTTCATCAGAACAGTTACCTTCTGCTTGCTCCTTCGCCTTCGCCTTCGCGAGCATCGGCTCATTCTCCCCGGCCTCACGGTATCCATGTTGTGGGACACGATGTCGGCATCCATGTTGTGATGTGTGAAACACATCATGGACCTCTGCTAGGTCTTCTAGTAGGCCTAGCAGATATGCCACATTTCCTTTTCTTGACGAGACTTGGAAAGGTCCAATAAATCTTGGGATAAGTTTTCATTTTGCCTGAAACCTCTGTAGTGGGTATCACCTAGAGGTAAGCATATTCTCCGGGTTCAAAGTTAACATCAAGATGCTTATGATCATGTAACTTTTGTGTCTGGATTGAGCTGACTGAAGTATAATCTTGAACCTTTGTTTTGATTCATATGGTTCACCTCCTCACACCACACAAACACTCCTTCCATATGTCAATCTTGCCATGTGGGGTTTTAGCCTCCATGCTATTTTTGGCATGTCACGATCCAATAACCATGTATACAATATTTTTTGAATCTCACGATCCAATAACCATGTATACAATATTTTTTGGCGTGACACAATCCAATAACCATGCACATAACAATTTATGGAAACAATCATGACCACTAGCAAGAGAGCATAAAGTTTAGATGTGCCAAGTTGAGATGCACTTGTTGGTGCCAACAACCCTTTTACATCATCATGCTAGATTTTTCCAACAACAACAAACAAATTAAACAAAAAGACATAATGAGTTGAACATGAATTAATCATATATTCAAGGCTGAGACTTTTTGGATCTTCTGTTCTTCATTATACATCGCCTTGCTGCCCTAGCGGCCATAGCATTGAGTTGGGAGGGAATTCTCTTAGAATATTGTTGACTGCTACTACTAGTTTGATCTTCATTGTTGCAACTGGGAGAAGCAACTTTAGGATTGAAGTTTTCACCGGTGTTGTCGTTCTTGGTTCCCTCAACATTATCAGACGGTGGCTTCATTTGTGGAATGCACAAGTATTTTTGTCCCAGCATCATGTCTTGGTCATGTGGTAGACAGATTGATCCGGGAGGGGGCTTGGGTATAGGGGTTTTGTTCCAGCTATGAGCCATTTCAAGAAAAACCTACCAAAGTGAAGAATCAGAATGTTATGATAACAATATAGTGCTCGCATGAAATGTATGTGATGCATTAGGTCAGTAGCCCATTGAAACTTCATGGCTCCTTGAAAATGGAATAAACACAACTAATCATCATAATTAAATGTTAATATTGTGAACTTGGCACCATTAAGGGATCCAAGCCAGGATAAGGTTTAATTAAATCCCTTGCTAATATGTAGCTAGATAACTTATGGGGTGTAGTTTGATAATTCAATCATCGTGTGTAATCTATACTTGACTAGATAATAAGTGAAACTTATCCAAATGGCATACCGGACAATAAGAATTCCTTTATTTCCAAAAAATATTTTGTTATTTTGGGTGTTAAAGTGAATGATAAGAAAATATTTTGTTTCTTTTCTCCAAGTCTTACATGTGAGGGTCATTTTGTCTTATTTGCCTACTGATAGTGTAGATGGATTGGCCAGAAACCTAAAAGAGAACAAAAACAAAAATCTAGTTAAAGCACCAAAGTTACATATGATTGGTAGTGGTAAGCCACTCGCCACTATGAATTATGTTCATACAAAAGGATGGATTTGATCCTTATATGGGATCATGGACCTCATATGTGTCTTTTTGTACATTATTTGCATTCATACAATAACATATTGGACATGCATGCCCTAGTCCATGTGTTGACTCTTAATGTTGTCACTTAATTGATTAATAGTTGATATGGGAGGGAGATAATAAGGAGAGGAAAACAAATCTGATTTCTTAGGGTCAAACTTGTTCTTGAATGATAAGACAATCTTTTCATATGCAATGCATGCCTTCTAGAGAAGGAAAAAAAGTTATCGTGCTATAGATATCTCTGACAATTGATTGTTGCATGCTCCTAAAATTATGGGCTAAACTAGACAATAGTTAACTAAGAGATGAAATTTGAAACAAGGGAGAGAATTGTCTTATCCTCCTTACTAAGAGATCGTTTCTTTACTAAAGTCCTCACTAATAGGTTGGCTCTGATCATTGGTAGATTAATTTCTGGTTTCCAGTCAACTTTTATTAGGGGGGGGGGTACATCTTGGAAAGTGTTGTTACGGACCATGAAATCATTCATGGTGTACATTCTTCTGGTTGGCATGGGCTAGTTTTTAAGATTGATTATGAAAAATCATATGACTAGGTGAACTTAGATTTAGTGTATGAAATGCTAGCTCTTAGGGGCTTTGGCCTAAAATGCATAGGGTGTATGAAAAGTCTAACTCGGAGAGGCTCTGTTGGAATCAAGTTGAATGGGGAAGGAAGTGGTTTCTTCTTAATAGGCAAAGGCTTGAAACAAGGAGATCCTTTTTCTCCCCTCCTTTTTAATTTGGTGATAGATGTTTTTTCTAGGATGATGATCAAAGGGGCACAAGCTGGTTTGGTTAGAGGCTTGTGGCCTGAATTTGTGGATGGGGTGGTTATGTGTCTACAATATGCAGATGATACCCTCTTGTTCCTTCAAAAAGATAGTAGAGTTGCTCTGGATCTGAAGTGGATACTAACCTGTTTTGGGCAAGTGTCAGGCATGAGGATTAATTATCATAAAAGTGCCCTGGTCCCCATTAACATGGAACCAATGGAGTTGAAAAGTTTTTTAGATATCTTTCAATGTGTAGTTGGGCAGTTTCCCATTAAGCACTTGGGAATCCCTCTGCACTTTAATAAGCTTAGTAGGGAAGATCTCCAGTTTTTAATTGATAAAATTTTGGCTGGAATAGCTAGGTGGAGAGGCAAGTTGTTATCCTTCCTAGGAAAGGTAACTTTGATCAAATCATGTTTGGCTAGTATCCCATTGTATCTACTATCTTTTATTAAGTTTCCCAAGTGGGCCCTTCAGCTCATTAATTCCCACATGGCTAACTGTCTCTAGAGTGGTAGTGAGGGGAATCATAAAATCCACCTTGCTAACTGGCAATCTATTTGCATGAGGAAGGAATTTGGGGGAATGGGAGTGCTAAATCTGCAAGATATGAATGTATGTCTGATAGGATCTTGGTTAAGAGGTATATCGTCAGGGAAGGGTCCCTCTAGAGGAGGGTTATTGATAGTAAATATAACACCAAAAAACCCAATGTTCTTTGCTGCCATGATAACAATTCTTCTCAATTCTGGAAGAGTTTTTTGTGGGCAATGCAAGCGGTGAGAGTGGTGTATAGGTGGGCAGTAGGAGATTGTAGGCAGATTAGGTTTTGGGAAGATATTTGGCATGGGAATGCTCCTTTGGCTACACAATTCTGGAATCAGTATTACTTAGTTAATGAAAAAAAACAAGACCATTTCAGAGTTGTGGGATGGTCAAGTCTTGAATGCTCTTTTAGAAGAACCTTTTTTCATGAACTTATGATCCAATGGTTTGATCTGATTAATATTCTCAAACTCACTAAATTTAGCCAGGAGAATGACTCCTTGATCTGGCAGTATGAATCTAAAGGGGTTTATTCTTCAAAGTCTCTGTATGTAATAGTTAACTTTAGAGGCATACTCCCTCCATTCCTTTATATAAGGTGTATTTGTTTTTTGATAAAATTCCACAATGTAAGGTGCATTTCTTCTAATTCCTCGTAATTCCATCGTTACCCCTTCAAAAGAAGGAGAGTATCTCTCCCCTGATTGCATGCATATTTTCTTGTAAAGAGAAAAAAAGGAAAGTATCTCTCTCCCGATTGTGTTTATCTCTTACTTTCCTTGCCTAAAGATTTAGTTGCCGCTAATCAGTGATTTTGCCAAGGTTAATTTCGTCCTAACATGTGTATAATTATGTGCCTTGGTCACCGTGCCGGAAATAATACACCTTACATAAAGGAATGGAGGGAGTACATCCTATCTTCCTGCCAGCGGTTTGGAAGATTAAAGTGTCGCATAGGATCCAAGGTTTTCTTTGGCTATTCTCTCAGAACAAAATTATGACATGTGACAATTTGAGATTAAGGGGGGTGGACAAACCCCTGGAGTGCATTCACTGTACCGAGATTGAGTCGGTGTACCATCTATTCTTTGAATGTGTGGTAGCAATGTTGATGTGGCCGGAGGAAGAAGAACTGTTTGGTATTTCTTTTTTAAACTTTGAAGGTTGCTAAATGGTGGTTGTGTGAGAAAAAAAGTGTTTACATCTCAATGTAATCACCTCTGTTGTCCTGTGGGGATTGTGGAATTGCAGGAATTCCCTAGTTTTTAACAAATGTACATGGGTCTCTATGAAGCAGGTGTTTGGCTTGGTCTATCGGTACCTGAGGGACTTGACAAAACCCTTCGAGGATCTACAGGGTGGAAATTGTTGGAGTTTCAAAGTGCAATGTGGAGGAGACTGAAAAACCATCTGGAGTTGGAGCCATACTGACGACGTGCAAGACAGCATTCGGGCCACTTTCCTGGGCTGCAGTTGTTGGGAGGTCGAATCATGGAGGGAGGACCACACTGGAGTACCAACAGCATAATCCTCGAGAGGCGGACGCCATTCAGGTGGTCTTCTCCGGATGGTAATGGGAAGCTGTCGTGTTGTGGTACTCCCTCCGTTCCAAATTACTCGTCACGGAAATGGATGTATCTAAAACTAAAATACATCTAGATACATCCATACCTGCGACAAGTAATTCGGAACGGAGGGAGTAGTTCCCTTGATGGGAATTGCATGTTTGATCTTGTTTTGTCTCTAGAGTCAGTCACAGTAGCTAGGAAAAAAGCGTTGTAATAATACAGCAGGAACTTTCTGTCTGGTTGTTTCTCCGTAGGTGTTGTGTGGTGGGTTGTTTGTGAACTCGTTTGCCTTCTACTCAACTTAGTGAAAATGGAGCCGGGGGGAGGCCCTGATTTTCGAAAAAAAAGCTATAAGAGAATGCAAACCTCTTTTTTCAGTCTCGCTCTCTTCTCAACTTAGAAATCATCCTACCTGATATTGATATTGTTAAGATAGCACTATTGCACATGTGCTAATAAGAGTCAAGCCATGTATCATCGTCGCATTTAATTATAACTTTTCTGTAGAGCCAATCTAAAGACATGCCATATTTATTATATAAACTGTTTTACTATGAACTCCTCATGACGAGGAACCAAAGAGTCAGGGAGTGACTCCACCTTTGTAGGTGCCGTTAGCACCCGTTTTAAAATGATGACATCGAGTCAGTTCTTATGATATTCCTAACGGATCTCCAAGTTTGTGTCTCTTCATCTTGATTGCATGTTTCCGCGGAACATCAGGGTTCCAATTTCATTTTACAGATTTATTTAGTTTTTCGATGTAAAGGCAGGCGAATTATACTTCTATTATCTGATAATAAAATATTTAATTGTTTCGTATCTACAAGGAAATCCGGAGAATTTCCAACTCGCACGATCTGAAAGGAACGGAGAGTGCGTGAAAACTGCAAACTCTTGCTTCTTGAACACCAGTCTAATTACTGATCCCGTGATCCGCGGGTAAAGTTCCGATCTGGACACCAAAGCGCAGGATTCAAACAAACCCATCCCGGACAGCCGCGTACGCGATTGATGCAACCAACAGCAGCGAAATCCTCATGAGGAACGGAGAGGTTTAGGGCTACGCACGTACCTCGCGCCCCGGCAGCTCGTGGCCGAACGTGGCGTTGGAGCGGATGGCGAGGTGGACGTCGTCTTCTTGGAGCGACGCCCTGCCGGCGTGATCCGCGTAGGCCAGCGCGTCGCCGAGCACGTCGCCGGCGTACCGGTGGGCGAGCCTCAGGAACTGGTGGACCACCGCTGGCTCGTAATCCCCTTCCTCAAGCCCCACCGAACGCAAGATTTCCTTCACGACACGCGCGTCCCGTGGCTCATCGCCGGTGTCCGCCGCCGCCGCAGCAGGAGGGGTCCGTCCGACCCCGGTGTCCATTAGGGTAGGACGCAGATTTGCGGAGTGTCGGGCAACTTTTCGCGGGAGAGGCAAAATAGAATTTGGGTTTAAGTAAAAGGATGTAGTGACTCCTTACAAATAGATGCATTTCAGCCACCTTGACAACAACGACGCTTTGGCCGAGTGGTTAAGGCGTGTGCCTGCTAAGTACATGGGGTTTCCCCGCGAGAGTTCGAATCTCTCAGGCGTCGAATGCTTTTTTTCTTTTTGCTGCAACCAAACAAGCTCCACAACAGTTCTTTTAGCTGATTACTTTTTTTATTTTTGCTGCAACCAAACAAGCTCCACAACAGTTCTTTTAGCTGATTACTTTTTTTCTTTTTGCTGCAACCAAACAAGCTCCACAACAGTTCTTTTAGCTGATTACTTTTTTTCTTTTTGCTGCAACCAAACAAGCTCCACAACAGTTCTTTTAGCTGATTACTTTTTTTATTTTTGCTGCAACCAAACAAGCTCCACAACAGTTCTTTTAGCTGATTACTTTTTTTCTTTTTGCTGCAACCAAACAAGCTCCACAACAGTTCTTTTAGGCTCCACAACATTTGCTTTGCTCAAGGAAGAAAGAAAAGATTATGAACAATAATACTCTCTTTTTTCTGCTTAGGCAAGCAAGCTCCACAACATTTGCTTTGCTCAAGGAAGATAGGAAAGATTATGAACAATGATAATGTTCTCACATATGAGCACTTTGAACAAATCAGGTATTGTTAGACACAGAAAAGGCAACATATGTGTATATTGACGATTTCATGTGTAAATTGACAATTCCATGTCTTAAGCAAATGTATTGGGTATTTGTACCTACTAATACATTTCATTTTTCCGCTTTACTCGAAAAATCGCAAAACCAAATCAAAATCGACACAAACAAATGTAAATCGCGAAACTTATATTTCAACTTTTTTCTACGCAAACACAATAGTTTAACTGCTTGAGGAGTCTAAACAATTGTAAAACGGGTGGGAGAAACATGAATTTTGTGCTTCGTTTGTGCCAACAGTAATGCCAATGTTTTCTTTTATGAACTAGCGGGTGCCTGCTTTGCATTAAGAAGAGAGTTGGAAAGTTGTCCTTTACAGAGTCGTTATCAACCATCACGGCTAGGGACCCCATCAACTAAGAGAACATCGACTTACATCATAAAAGCCCTAGAGTGTAACTGCCTCCTCGAACAGGCAAGCATTAGCTTTGCCTCTCTCCGCTACCGCAACGGCAGTGGAGCTAACCCTCTCGAAAGTTATAGCATTGCTCTGTTCAATTTTCGTAGGTGCCATGCAATGTACATTTCCATTATAGCCGATCTTGTCGCCCCCCACTGTAACCGAGACCACCATCCCGTGATAGTCCTTGTTGTCTGTGCTATCCTTACCATCGATCCGTCATAGCAATAAACTTTTGCCACACTTCTTTTGTGAAAGGACATTGCAGCGTAATAGCTCAAGTGGAAGGCAGTGCCAGCGTAGGGTCGTGTAGGGGCGGCCGCCCCGGGTAAATTTTGGGAACCAGGGCACCCCTGGTGATTGTGGCCGCCATGGAAGTCGAGCAGATTCGATGAAGATCAGGTCGAGCGACGAGCAGGAAAAGAGAAGAAGGAAGAAATGGTTCGCTAGAAGATAGGCCACGTAATGCTAGAGATTGACCAGCCAAATAAGGCCCAACGGATTCTAAAAAAAGGCAGAACGAAAAAAAAATAGATGAGCCCGTTATGTTTTTATATGTAGCCTGAGCGTTGACTTTCCCGATTCCAATCGCTCGTAAAAACTATCACCGCCGTCACGCGAACCTCCACTGCCGCCTTGACGCGGCGCCCCCCACTGCCGCCTTGCCGCGGGGCTGCCCAGGTCTGTCCAACTCCATCGAATCTTTTCTGGTGCCATATGTAATTTGTTGTCACATTGGCTGATTGGCATAATTCCTGAAAGTTGATACTGAAATTAATTACGAATATGATATTATAGGCACCTAAGAATATGAAGCAGATTGATTCTTTTTATGATTTTTTGACCTACATATTGAGAATGAAACTACTTTGAATAATTCATTGTGTCGGTCGTCTTGCCTGAATGCAAACTAGTTGGCCAATTAATTTTGTAGATTGTCTTATTTGACTGTAGACTTTGGTTTTTCGTTACCTTTAAAAGTCCGGCCCAGGTAACTTCAAATCCTGGATCCGCCACCAAGTGGAACTGAGCTGACCATATCGCATCCTTATCATGTATCTCCCACACGTTTTACATTTGTTTAGACTCGTCTTTTGCTCAGGGGAATGCCAATGTTTCAACGATAGCACTGCCACTTTTGACTAGATGGAGGTCTCATGAACAAGACCAGAGTAGTTGCTTCCACCTCTCTCTGTTAGCTTGATTTGAGTTGACCTTGTTCTCTGCCTCTTTCCACCAAACATCAAAAGCCAAAAAAGAGTCAACATGTAAACACATGTCTCTCCTTTGTGAGAACAATAGGGTGTCGAATCTCTCAGGTGTCGTATATTTTTTTCATTTCTGCATATCTTTAAACAGCCAAGCCCCAGGCACACATTTCCATTGAGCAGTATATTTCTCACAAATGCAAAAGTCAAAGCGAATGTCTTTTTTTTTAGACAAATCAAAGCCAATGTCTTTTTCTTTTTTAGACAAATCAAAGCCAATGTCTTTTTTTTTAGACAAATCAAAGCCAATGTCTGAAGTATAGAACTCAAACACTTATTATAGCCTTTTTGTCCATGGTTTTTCCCTTTCACTTATGATTTTGCATCATTGGCAGTAAAAGCACCGAGTCTTTTCGTTGTCTAGCTCGCTGGAAAGAAATATTTTCACAAATTTGCACTCCATAGCCAATGTCTGAATTAGAATAGAAGGACCCTGCATGTGGAGACTTTGGGGCTTTGGAACTGTCTCAGAAAAAGATGTGTGGAAATTCAAATGCATGGAGGGGCAGACAAAGTTCTCTGGACCCTCACTGTTGATCATAAGTTTTCTGTGGGGTCCTTATATAGAAAATTGATAGCTGTTGGGATAAAATTCCCACAGAAATACTTGTGGAAGACCAAGGTGACTGCAAAACTGAAAGTGTTTTTATGATTGAATAATAAAAAAAGCATCCTAACTAGAGATGTGCTGCTTAGGAAAGGCTGGAAGGGTGGGAAAGGATATGTTCTATGTGGGAAAGATGAATCAATTGATCATTTATTCTTTTCTTGCCCGGTTGCTTCATTGTTATGGAGTTTAGTTAGGTGTGTGTGGATTTAAAACTGCTCCATCAAATGTAAAAGACTGTTTTGGGGAATGGATTAGAAAATTTAATAAAGATGATAAGAAACTGGTTCTGGTGGGGATTTCAGCCCTGCTTTGGGCAATTTGGAAAAGCAGGAATGCAATTGTCTTTGAAAATAAAAGGATAAATGATCCTTTATATGTTGTCAAACTGATGTGCAGGTGGTTAACTGACTGGTCCATTATGCAGATAAAGGAGTCGTCAAAAAAAAACGTTGGAGCTGGGAGCAAGGGTGCTAGAACAGGCAGCAAATGAAGTGTTCACAGCCAAACATGGATGGAGGATCAATGTAGCAAGATTGGAATGAAGACTCTCCTGCGGTGGTGGACCTGATGTTTGTTGTTCCTGTAGACAGGATCCTTGGCTCCTTTTTTGCTGTTTGCTTTTGCTCTGATGTAATGGTGATCAAGGCAGATTGACTCTGTGGCTGTTGGTGAACTTGGGGCTGTATGGGGTGGCTGGCCTATGTTGGCCGTTAGGGATGCTGTATGGCCGTGTTGGCTTCGTTTCGATCTTTTTGTTCCTGTTTAAACTCGCTTGTAGAACTCAGTGGTTTTTAGTAATGAAAATCGGAAGGGGCAAGCCCTTCTTTGATCAAAAAAAAAAGTCTGAATTAGAAGAGAACTCAAATCAAGTATCACAGCCTTTCTGTTCTTTTTCTTTTTCACTTCTCATTTTGCATCTTAAGCAGTCAAGCTCACCGAGCAAAAAAAATATGCACATGTAATTGCAAATTCATAGCCAATATCTGAACAAGTAGAGAACTGAAATCACTTGGCCTAACCATGTTCTATTTTCTCGATAGGTGTTCTAAAACTAAGAACAATTCCCGAGCTGTATCACGTACTATTTACAAGTTAACTATTTTTGCTCTACTTGAACAAACTTATCAACAAAAATATACACCAAATGCTACACTACCTGTTATGATTCTATCAGTGTGGTCACCTAAACTTCAGACAATTTAGCTGCGCTGTCATATATGCATTCACAAAATCTGCTGGTCTACGGCTGTCAAGACTGCGAAACCGCGAGACGGTGGTCAGGCATTTGGTTGAACTCCCTCATGTAGCCTCCAGACTTGCATTGAGTTGAAGGAATCAGCTCCAGCACGTCGCCCATCTTCAGCTCCTGGTTCAGGTTGTGCACAGCATGGCTGTTCAGCCTTAGGCTCAACTGCATGTCGTAGCTTGAAGCCCTCTTCAATAGGTCCAGTATTTTCGAATTTTGAGGGAGTTCTTGCACTGACATCTGAAGAAAACAAACATAGCAAATTCAGTTCTGCTGCTCTTCTAAATTAACACGTTGCAACTTTGGTTAATCAGAAAGCGCTAGCGTGAAATATTATGACGGTTCTTTTAACCTTTTCATTCTCCAGAAGTATTACTAGGATTGGTCCAGTGTGGTCACATTGTTTTGAATAGGAGAAAGGACAGCCATCAGAGTCAGAAGGGAAGGTGCATGTTGCCCTTGGGGACGAACCAAGTCCAGGAGGCGAAGGGTGATCTGTGTGCAGAGTTTCACACTGCCATGTAACAACACATCTAACCCATTCAACCATTTCAGGCAGAGATGAAGAGCAATTCCGAACGCCTTCCTTGTACCTCCAATGTGCAGCGATTCCAAACTCTGCCTGCAAGTGCATGTCCGCAGTACGAATTTGGATCTCTAATGGGAGTGTTTCTTCACTGAGAACAACCGTGTGCAGCGATTGGTACCTACAAGTAAAGAAGCATTAAGTTAGCACCTTGACATACTTTTCTTTTTATGCATAGTAGTATAGCAATATTTTGCATGGTCATACCCATTAGATTTGGGGCTGCTGACATAGTCCTTAAACTTCCCAGGAATTCTAGGCCACAAGTGATGGACAACTTCTAATGTGGTGAAGCAATCAGCTTTATTCTCGAGTATCACACGCACTCCATGTACATCATAGATTTCATCCATGTCCAGTTTTTTCCTGTAATAAAGAAGCAATCACATTAGCATGTTTAGTGGCGTATGTCTCTCCGGCTAGCAAGGTTACTTCAAAGGTCATGTTGAAGTTAGTGCAGCAATTATCTAAAATAGATAATGATTTATTTAACTTCATTAACAACAAAAGTAAAATGAAAGGCAAATCATTTGATTTGTTTTTCTAGTAAGGACACCATAATGAAAACATGATGCACGAGTTTACCTTGTCATCTTGCTGTAGATGCTGTAGATGCTCTTGTGCCTCCCTGATATGGAACGATAGAATAGCCCTCTCACCTGAAGGGCCTGTTCCAGTCGCCTTATTGCAGCTGCAATCATATCTCTGTTGTAAAACTCATGAAGGTTGGATGACAGTTCGTCATATTGCTCTGGGTAAAGATGCTTGAAACACAGATTTTCAAGCTGCTCCTTCCAGTTCAAGATCCCCAATTGATTCGCCAATGGAGCAAATATCTCTAGTGTTTCCTTCGCAAAGCACTGCTGTTTGATCTTGGGCAATGAATCTAACGTCCTCATATTGTGTAGTCTATCAGCAAGTTTGATAAGCACTGCTCTCGCATCCTCCATTGCAAGGAAGACCGTACGCAGTCTGTCAGCTTCATCAATTCTGCTCGCTGTATCGTTTCTACGGGCCAGTTTGCTCAAATGACTTAGATTAGAAACCTGTCAAATATTCGACACAACTAAGTCTAGTCATTCAATGTCCTCAAACGACCAAAGCACCCTTGCTGCCAAAAAATGGTGAAGCACCCTAACATATAGCAGGGGTAATATTGATAAAGATGACTGACAAGGCGACAACATGTAGCAGAACAAACAACAGCCTTTCCCAAGTTCCAGATAATAAATGTGATATCATGAAAGAAGACACATAAAATCACCAAAAACTGTGTCTGCTTTGATCTGGTAAACAGCCAGGAAGAAATTCTAAAATATACCAAAGCACAAGTCAATCCTAGGAGATGCCTGCAGCCTACTTTAATAGAGGTGATGTTAACTTAATACCTAACTTAGATAAACATAAGATTTGTATTTGTTCTAGAAGCCCTATCAATAACGTAACAATCAATTATGGTCTGTCAGTCATAATCGTAAAAAAATATTTTAGCAAGGTAGCCAAACTAGCAACATCCAGTTCTCCATATGACGAAAAAGACAACACCGAGAAAGATGAAAATAAAAAAAGAGGGGCCCATAACCATATAACTAATCAATTGTGACTATGACCTGGTCCTTCGCCTAAAAAACTATGGCCTGATCCTGGACACCGGCACAGATCAAGTCATGCTCAGAAAATTATCTGCAGATGCCGGTACGAATAATCTACCAGTGAAGAAGCTCCGAATTGCTACATTATCACTTTATCAGTATGGTGGAATAGGTGTAGCAGCAATGGCACCTTACCTTGGTTCGTTCCAGAAAATAATACTACCACACTAAGCGAGTTTTAACAGATAAAAACAGTTCTACTACTCCCTCCGTTCCTAAATATAAGTCTTTTTAGAGATTTCACTACAGCCTACATACGGAGCAAAATGGATGAATCTACACTCTAAAATATGTCTATATACATCCGTATGTAGTTTGCATTGAAATCCTAGAAAGAAATATGTCTATATACATCCGTACGTAGTTTGCATTGAATATAGGAACGGAGGGAGTAGATAGTTACAGTACATATCAGTGAGCCTGCTCGTCACATCCTAATGTCAGTTATATCCAGTACAGTAACTAGATAGATCCGAATTCTTACCCCCTTCACGAGGTCCGCAACGCCAGCACCGAATTGCTCGGAGATGGAGCCGTAATCCAGGCCTGCGTCGTCCACCGTGTCGTGCAACAGCCCCGCCGCGATAACCGGAGGGCCTGCGCCGAGCTCCGCGAGCAGCGCCGCCGTCTCCACGCAGTGCTGTAGGTAAGGGTCGCCGCTCGCGCGCATCTGCAGAAACCACCAAAGCGCCCAGCCGAGGAACGCGGCCCGGTCACTTCAAACGCCCGACAGGCCACGCCGAAACGATGAGCAGACAGAGAGCGAGAGGGGCACGGTCGAGCACCTGGCCGCGGTGGGCCGCCTCGGCCGCGTAGTAGGCCCTCCTCACGAGCTCCTCGCGGAATATGGCGTGCCGCGACTGCGCGCCGGCGAGTAGGGCGGCCGCGGCCGCGGAAGAAGCGGGGCCGGCCTCCTCGCCCCCCGCCACGGAGGCGCGGGCCCGCCTCGCGGACGGCGGGCTTCGGCAGGGAGCTCGAGGAGCCTCCCCTTGGTCGGAGGCGCGCGCGAAGGACAGGGAAGGCGGAGTCCGGCACCGGGTCGCCCGCAGCTCACCGGCGGCGGAGGCCGGGGCGCGGGGGAGAAGCTCCAGCGCGGCGTGGGGCTGCGGCGCCGAGAGTCGGTGGTGGGGGCGGCACTTGACGGAGCAGGCGACCGCCGCCGGCATGGCTCCTGGTGGTGGTGCTGGCTGGCTCGGCGAGTTGGAGTTCGGCGGAGGGGACGGGGCAAGAGGGGGAGTGGGGGAGGTGGAGATTGGAGAAAGAGGCGTGGAAGGGAGCTCTAGTTGGGACGTTGGGCTCTTCGCGCGTGCTGGCGTGGTTATGAATAGTAAGCCTACTCGTGGGAAGATAGGTGGTCGTTTATATTTTAGACCTCAAGTCGCCAAATCATTTGGGTTGGCTTGGCTTGCTAATTTTCGAACGAGGAAGTATGCTTTTTTTCGAGAGCACGATTAAATTATGTGCCGTAGTTTTAGTTTTATAATAGAAGGCACATGATTAAATACAAGAATTCTGACAAACTTCCATCACATGCCGATGAGAGGCAAAACACCACTTCAACTTACACGCACACAAAGAACTCCAACACAAAAGTATCTGTTCTAAATTGACCAACAAGAGCAGCTGCGTCTCGACCAATGTTGGTCACCTCTAAAGAGCAACAACTTCAAACAAATTCTCCTTGCCGACGCATCAACCTGTATGTGGCATTAACCATCCTTGATTGCCTAAAAGAGCTGGTAGGTGGGTGCTGAGACTCGAACCGCCCCAAGAAAGCTATCAACTTGAAATCGCCCGCGACGGTGAATAGTACCTTTAGGCCAATGGCAGAGACGGGGGGACCAGCAGGGGCCCTGCCCCCCCCCCCCCCCCCCTAATGTCGCTGGTTTAGGCCTAATACTAGTGTAAACATTGACTTTTTTGCTGTTAAAACAATGCATTTTAATGATATGGCCCTCCCAAACAAGGTTTACCAACGTTTGGCACTCCCAATTTAATTTTCCTGGCTCCGCCACTGCTTTAGGCCCTAACAAACAATCCAGAACAGCGACAAGTACCACAGGAAAGCAAACTAGGACCTCCAAGTCGTGTTTCCAAAAGCAATGTTCCCAACAGAAGAACGACATCGATGACGCTGTCATCACCGATCCGGATCCGAACCTAGGCTTTTGCCCGAAGACAACCAATCAAGTGAGAGAGAGTGAGGTACAGACACACCACAGCGACGCCTCCAAGGAGGGAAAACGACACCCACGGGGGATCGTCATGGGTGGCACCAACCAAAAAGGGGCAAGACTTTCATCTGAATTGTCACAAACTGTGACGCCCCGTTACGTCCGATAGAGTCAGGCGTAACGGAAGCCGTCACTTTAGAGTTGTGCCAGGATCAGTTAAGGAGAACAGTATCATGTACAAGACGGTACAGCTGCCATGAGTAGGCAAGCTTTTATTACATTGACACCTCAAGTGTCGACTAAACCTAAGCGACCATGACGATAGATCGTCATCTACTTCCGGTTACGAGCCTTCTAGACCAACCATGGAGGGCATCTACTCTTCATAGCCTTGATTGTCGACTTCCTCATAAACATACTCCACTTCAGAATAACCGAAGTCATTAAGATGACCAGACTCATCATAAGTACCATTCTCTATCGCCTCAGAGTTCTCATAACTCTCTTGTTCTGAAAAACAACATAAGTGCAGCTGAGTACGTATAAAATACGTACTCCGCAAGTCGCCGGGAAAAGTGGATGCATGAGTTCTTTAAAGAGGAAAACTTTATCGGCCACGGCTACAACCAGCGAGCCATTAGCTCAAAAGTACTTTGTAGGTAAAAATATTTTCCCTTAACCCTTTTTGTTGGAAACCAAATTTTATTTATAAAATCTACTGGTGACAGAGCGACGTGGGATCTTACATCATGTGTTAGAGGAAAACCCACACGATGCACTTCCAAACCCGGAAGCTGGGAGTGATATCACATTTACTCTGATCAGAGGTGTACTGCTTTGCCCATAGCATCACTTGGTCCAAGTCGTCCATGCGCTACCCATGCACACGACTAGACCAAGGAACCAAAACCTTTAACCAGCCCGTACACTACCTCTGCTTTTCCACCTTGCCTTACTAAAGGCCCGCGGGTCGAGACCCCTGACCGGCGGTCCCGCCCTAGGGTGACTGTACCTACCCGGCTACAGCCACCTTCTCACCCATGCAGAGGCAGCTACTTGGCATGGGTAGTTGGTTCAGCCCGTCCCATTCCAGGTCTATGGTCAGTACGGTTTGCGCCGCTTTTGAAGTAAGCGCCAGTTGGTTGTGTCCTAATGTGATACCCTATGTAGAGGAGCCCGCCAACCAAGCCGACCCTCCCTGGGTTGCTTTCACCAACATGAGCTCCCCTACCCACCAAATATTTATTTATATTATAACCCTACCCGGGTCACAACTACTTAATACATATGCTTCACCTGATCTGGTCCAATTGCCAAATCAGTGGATCCACCTGATCCAAATTTCATTTTATTTATGAAAAATATTTATTTTAAATTCTTATGCAAAATTTTGGAAATGACCCATAGCCCGGAAAACATTTATCAAGACATGGTCAAGGAGATGACGACTTGCCGGATAGTGCTTCGATCAACTCGGAACCACCAGACGTGGCTCCTACGGGTCCGAGATCGACTCCTGGTAATTATTTCAGGAACATGTTTATATTATTATTTATCTTCCTAACTAAAAATCTAACATCCAGCAACACGGCCATGTTGAGCAAGCCACATGTAATTAACTAAGTGGTGATACGTCCTAGTGTTCCATTGAGAGATAAAATGCATTAAGCCATCCAAAACAGAGTAGCATGCACGTATGTCATCCAGTCCAGAGAATGGTAAAAGAAATGATAAGTAAAAAAGAACAGTAGCCTAGTACTGTACTACTAGTACTACGCGGGTTGAGCCCCAGCCCGAGTCTAAAAAGACTACTCATCTTCTCTGCTGTCCCACGAACAGAACCAGCCCGCTCACCTCTCTCTCTTCCCCAAGAACAGAGCACGGCCGCCGTCGCCTCGATCTGCCCCGTCCGGGCATCTCCGGCGACACGGCGGACACCTACAGATTCCCCTCGTCTCCCTCTACCATTTCCCCCTATTTATTTGATCCGCCGCCGCCAAAAACGTCGCCACCACTCAATCCTAGCGCCGCCTGATCCAGGTCCGGTGGGCTTGCCACCGGCTGCAGCGGCAACAACGTCTCCGTGCCTACATCCTCCGCCAACGCAGCCACACGCACGAGGCGTGCAGCCATGGGCGTCGGGCGTGTGCGGCTTCACCGGCGCTGCTCGGTCGCCATGGCTCTGCTGCTAACGGTGTGGACTAGCCACATCCTACTGCTACTGCTGGTAAGTACTAATCCTAATTCCTTCTCCATGAAGTGCTCCAAATTTCACAACAAGTGCCTGTTATATGTGAACGTGGGTGTGCATATATTGTTCATTTTATCTCAGGCCCTACTATTCCCTTCTCAGCCATATTGCCTTCTTTCTCTTTGTTTATCTCCAGGCCATGAAATTAATCAAGATTTAATTTATAGTGTGGTCATGGTATTGCTACTGATTAGATCTAAATGCTGTTCCTAACTAGTGCTACTCATCCTTGAACACCATATAGAAGTAAACAGTGGCAGTGAAACTCCAAAAATAATAATTACTTGTGAGTAGATTATAAACATCAATCTCTCAGTTTGCTACAGATTGGCAGGGATTAATAAATAGGACAAGGTAGTATACACAGGAAGGTTGATCTTTTGGATACATACATACATGTCTTAGCAAGTTACTAGTACCTAGGATTTGATTCTTGGCATGTTAGATCTAGTACATACCACGGATGTCATTCACATAAACTTTTACAAGCTTTTGCAATTGATCTAATTAGTTTTGACTAACTTGGGTGTTTACGCAAACATTTTGTTCGTTTTACTGCAAGGTAAATAGATCAAGGCGAATAGATGCTTATGGACTGATTCAAACCGAGGTGGAGATAGATAAGAAATCAAGCAAGAAGGGCTAACACAACAAGATACTTGATTAGTACCTGGTGGCGCATGCAACCCAAAGATCTTCACCGCAGTGAAGGACAGCAGTGTGGTAGAAGGTGAAAAGGCAAGTGGTGGGGGTACTCCAACGTATGTGTGTGTGAGGTAGAATGGTCCAGTGAAAGGGATGGCTCCTATTTATAGTGGGGTGAATAGCTATGTCGGTTTGAAGACACATTACATCTGGCATGCATGCGTGGTTAGTCTTGCATGCATACCTCCACTTGTGTCTCTTATGGGTTGTACTATGGACGGTTGTAATTTGTTTGGCTGGCCCTTAGTTGGCATTTACTTTATGGGAAAGAAATGAGACAAGGGTCTATAAAATATATGGAGGTTTGGAGAAGAATTTGTTTTGCACGACTAAATGCTATTTGTTGTAATAATAAATGTAGTTGTCTCTATTATTTTAATTAATGTTTTGGCAACGCCGTTGAAATTGTCGTTATCTAATTTATTTATTATATATATTTTTTTTTTTACGGTTTTTACACAAACCTACATCCCTGCCCATCGGAATGAGGTACACCGTCATTAGACATGGTACTATATTAGACAGCTAATGTTCATAAGTATGTGAAATTTGTAGTTCAAAGTCATATTCATTTCCTCTTACTTCGGGGTTCTGCCTAACGTAATTACCTAACCTGATTCACTCGTCCTTATATCTCGCGACAAACTCTGAAGCCCTAGCTGCCACCAGCGTTACGCTCCCGTTGCTGCCAAAGTCTGTCATCGAGCAAAACCCATGTGGCGTCTACGATGCCGGGATGATCTGTCAAGTGTCCACATTGAGTTCATGCCGGGGCTAGCGGCAGTCGTTGATGTGTGTTCGAGCAGCGGCAATTCTCAACCAGGGACGCTTACAGGCGATGCTACCTGCACCGACGGCATATAGGGTCCTAGATGGTGGTTTGGCTCGACCTCTGGCTCATATTTGGCGTACAGCAGCATAGGCGTCTTGGTTTTAATTTAGCCTGGTTTTAGAATTCTCTGTGTGTTAGTCGAGGCCGCGAGGCGACGATGTTGCCGGGTTTAGAAATAATGGCATGCTCATCCTATCCATGTTCCATCGGCTCGTGGAGGGCGCATGAAGGTGTGTCTGTTCATCGGAGTATTTAAATGTTATTTTCAACGTTTTTTATGAAGGCAAGTAAGATAGTCTTATCTTAAACCCATCATGTAATCAAGGAAAAAAAATAGAAAGTTGCATGGCATCAGTCTTTTCTTTGATAAACTAAATATTTCTAAATATGTGGTCAGTGGTGACAAATATTATTGCTAAGAGATCATATCCTAATTAAGAAAAATACAACTTTTTTCTTATAGTTTATTATCTTTCGTTAAGCTCAGCAATTTATACTACATAGGTCTTCTAAGATATCATCGTTGTACAGATAAATTGTGAATTCCTCCACCCAACAACCGTGAGATATGTTCCTTCTGTCCACGTACCACGGAAGTGATATGCATCAACGTGAGGGTGCCTCGTGCTTAAACGTGCCACTTCATCCATGTCACGGAGGGCCGCATACGACGGGCCGCACGCATGTCAAACAGAGGGTTCCTTGTGCGTGTGGACGAGGGATCGCTTGCCCAGCCGGCAAAGCAGGCATTGGCGGCACGGACCAACAGCTGATGCGTTTGTTCTACTCACCGTCTCGTGTCACGGCGCCAATGTTCCTTTCGAACCGATGGCAACCGGCGGGAGAAATGACCCATCGAGTCAGTTTGTCAATCAACTGATACTGTTGGATGTTTGAGTGCCTCCGATGGCAACCCCGGCTGGCAGTGGTGGAATACCTAGAGGGCACGGGAGTCAGTTGTGCACAACAGATTCAGGCGACGTGCGTGGGCAAACAAATTACGGGAGCGGCAAATGAGCAAATCCTCAACTACAGTATTTCGGTACAGAGGTAGTACATAGCAAAAATTGCTATAAAATCCTTTGAACCCTAAGGCGCTCTATCGATCAGGCAATTGCAGCTATGTACAGACAAGCAAACATGATCACACACACGTAACAAATGTACTAATGTACTAATGTACTCTGGGAAATACAGTAACAAATGCTTGACTATAAAACAAAGCTTGACTGATAAAACAACTGCTATGCGTCAGGTGCCACAGCAAGCAAAAAAAAAGGTGCCACAGCAAGCAAAACAAATCGAACACCCAAAAAGAATAACATCCTTGTTCTAGCAAATACAAAACAGACAGAATGCTTCAGAGGAAGATTTCTCAAAGAACATGTCGCCATTTCTGCGAAGATGCAAATGGATACCAATACTTCACACAATGGCACAACAATAACAGCACAATAGCTTACTCCAGGTTCTTATTTAACTCAAGAGGTGACACTAAACTAGTCAAGTAAATTTAGAAGGAAGATGCAATCCAAAACTTTAGTACCTGCTAGGGATTCCAAAGATAAAACTACTACCTCATGTTAACCATTAGTATGGCTACAAACCTCTTCCAGACATCAACTTCAATGTCATCGAGCATTAAGCAAGCAAATCACTATGACTACAAGAAATAGAATCCTGAAGCAATACACTATGACAAGTAAAGATTAACAAAGAAAACAAAGCATACCAGAGTGCAAACAAAAATCATACAGTTCACATGTCACATAATTAGCAGGCATAGAATCATACAGTTATCATGATTAGCAGGCATAGACACATACAGTTACCATGACTACCAGGCATAGAATCATATAGTTACCATGACTAGCAGGCATAGAATCATATAGTTACCATGGCAAATAAAAGTACATGCATTAGGGATCGATAACAATTAACACAGATCAAACGAAGCATAAATAGGAGCACAGATATGGATAACTCGTCTGATATAAACTGGCATAACATATCGCAAAATTCTCATAAGATGTTGGTTTACCACACAGGAACAAGGATAACAAACTAACGATGTCTTGTTCAACACAAATTGCTGGTACGGGAAACAACTAATAGTAAAGATATAATAGATCTCAAGGCACAGTCGCGAACAGAACCCTAGGCAACGAGCACGACAGCGCCGCCGGCGGCCTTGATCTTCTTCTCGGCGATCTTGGAGATGAGCTTGGCCTTGACGACGATGGGCTTCTCCGGCAGCATCCCCTTGCCGAGCACCTTGAAGTAGCCGAACTGCGAGACGTCGACCACGGGGGCCTTGTCACCGCCGGCCTCTGCCGCCTTCTCGGCCGGTACCATGGACCAGAGCCTCTCGACGTTGATCGTCGGAGTGTAGAACCTGTTGCTGAGCTTGTGGAAGTAGCGCATACCGACCTTGCCGAAGTAGCCGGGATGGTACTTGTCGAAGAGGATGCGGTGGTGGTGCATGCCTCCGGCGTTACCGCGGCCTCCAGGATGCTTGCGGTGCTTGCCCACACGCCCGTGCCCGGCGGACACGTGGCCGCGCTTCTTGCGGTTCTTCTTGAGGCGGGTCGTCATAGCCGCCGCTCGCTCGCCGCCGCCGCGGGCTTACCTGGGGGGAGAGGGGTCGGGGAGGATGGGGTGGAGGCGGAGGTGTGTGGGAGGGAACCCTTGCGGGGGGGAATGGAAGGACTTATAAGGCTGGCGCGTGGGGCGTCGACCGTCGGATGGGGGATTGGGTGGTTCGGGCCGTTGGATGTAGGCTTCTAGGGTTTTGCTTTGGTGCGGCCGAGAGGGGGCGGGCTATGGGCTGGGCCTGGCTTCGGTTGAGGCTTCATCTTTCTACTTTGTGTGATAGGCTCGGGTGGTATATTGGGCTTTTGGCCCAATTTATAGCGAGACGTGTTCATTGTCTCGTTGCTCCCCTAAAAAATATTGTCTCCTTGCTCGGCTTAAGAAAAACATGGTCGCGTTGCGAAAGTTTTCTTGCGTTTGAGACTAAATAGTCAGCTGTCATGACGGAAGAACATAGTCCGTTGGTGGGTGTAGGCTCGCATATTGTGATCGTATAGAACAGGAACTTTTTTTTACCCTGTTAACCGGAGAACATTTGCTAGAGGGTGACATATACAAATGATTTTGTGGCAGTTTTAGTTATGAGAAAGTGGTTGAGTGGTGACGTTTTCCTCGAGAAGATATGTTAGTTTCTTTCTGAGAAGGCCATTTTCGTTTAAAAACCTGCCATCGTTTTATCTCTTCTCATAACTAAAAATGTCATCAAAGAGGGTTCGCTTGCCACCCCTCTCCATGTAACATTGTCAGGTTTTGGGGTGGGAGGTAAACTAGAGTTATATTCCGAATGTGTAGAGTTACAAACTAGAGAAGATTTCCTTAATATTACCTCCGTCCTAAAAAAAAGTTTTGATTTATCTATATACGGATGTTTCTAGACATTACGTAGGGAGTACATGTCAAACGGCGGTGCTACGTTGAGTACAGCTATATCTTGCCCACGTATATGCAACTCTGTTCTCACTACGAATAAGTTTAAGCGAAATAAACTCTCCATACATCGAGCGGTCCAAAGAATCACCGAAGAAGATGGAAAGGGACATGGACGAGTCAGATTGCACAACGACTGAAAGCTCAATGGGTTTGTATGGAAGTGCCACCTTGCATTGTTGCGCGAATTTCTGCCTTCGGAGCATCTCCATGGTTCAACATGAATCTATATGTTGCAAACATGACTAGGCCACCATGACCATGCATTGTCATACCTGCTACCGCCGTGTCGTACGCCTTAGAAAAAGTGTCGTCGACGTGCAACGCCACATGTCCGACTGGGGGTAGTCAGGCCATGGTCAGTGGGTACTCCTTAAATCGGCTGCACCTACATCACTTCCAGCGGCATCCTCCCTTTCATGATCTCCTTTGTCAAAAACTTGTGAGCATTGTCGATAAATTGTTGGTAGCTACGTAAGGATTCGACCGAAGTACTAACCGGGTGGGGGTCTCCTTTGCAACATCATTCCTCGGTTGCCATATTTGCCACACTAGCATGATGACTGCTACTCTTGTAGGAGTTGTTGGATTCTGTGAAGAGGAAAGGTGATGTGGCATAGCAGCAGGAAGTATTTCCCTCAATTAAGAACCAAGGTTTATCGAACCAGTAGGTGTTACTGATACGTCTCCGTCGTATCTATAATTTTTGATTGTTCCATGTCAATATTCTTCAACTTTCATATACTTTTGGCAACATTTTATACTATTTTTGGGACTAACATATTGATCCAGTGCCCAGTGTTAGTTCCTATCTGTTGCATGTTTTATGTTTCGCAGAAACCCAATATCAAATGGAATCCAAACATGATAAAAACGGACGAAGAATTATTTTAGAATATTTGGAATTTTCCAGAGGAAGAATCAACGCGAAACGGTGTCCTGGGTGGCCACGAGACAGGGGGCGCGTCCTCCCCCCTGGGCGCGCCCTGGACTCTCATGGGCCACCCGTAAGGCGGTTGACGCTCTTCTTTTGCCGCAAGAAAGCTAATTTTATGAGAAAAATCTGGGCGAAAGATTCACCCCAACCGGAGTTACGGATCTCCAGATATAAAGGAAACAGTGAAGGGGCAGAATCAGAGAACGCAGAAACAGAGAGATAGATCCAATCTCGGAGGGGCTCTCGCCCCTCCCAAGCCATGGGAGCCAAGGACCAGAGGGGAAACCCTTCTCCCATCTAGGGAGGAGGTCAAGGAAGAAGAAGAAGAATAAGGGGCCCTCTCTCCCCCTTGCTTCCGGTGGCGCCGGAGCGCTGCCGGGGGCCATCATCATCACCGCGATCTTCACCAACACCGCCGTCATCTTCACCAACATCTCCATCACCTTTCTCCTTCTATATTCAGCGGTCCACTCTCCCGCATCCCGCTGTACCCTCTACTTGAACATGGTGCTTTATGCTTCATATTATTATCCAATGATGTGTTGCCATCCTATGATGTCTGAGTAGATTTTCGTTGTCCTATCGGTGATTGATGAATTGGTATGATTGGTTTGAGTTGCATGTTTTATTATTGGTGTTGTCCTATGGTGCCCTCTGTGTCGCGCAAGCGTGAGGGATTCCTGCTGTAAGGTGTTGTAATGCGTTCATGATTCGCTTATAGTGGGTTGCGCGAGTGACTGAAACACAAACCCGAGTAAGGGGATTGTTGCGTATGGGATAAAAGGGACTTGATACTTTAATGTTATGGTTGGGTTTTACCTTAATGATCTTTAGTAGTTGCGGATGCTTGCTAGAGTTCCAATCATAAGTGCATATTATCCAAGAAGAGAAAGTATGTTAGCTTATGCCTCTCCCTCAAATAGAATTGCAATAGTGATTACCGGTCTAGTAATATAGTCAATTGCTTAGGGACAATTCCACAACTCCTACCACCACTTTTCCACACTCGCTATATTTACATTATTGTATCTTTATTTAAACTAGCCCCTAGCTTTTATTTATGTGTTCTTTATTATCTTGCAAACCTTTCCTATCACTCCTATAAAGTACTTCTAGTTTCATACTTGTTCTAGGTAAAGCAAACGTCAAGCGTGCGTAGAGTTGTATCGGTGGTCGATAGAACTTGAGGGAATATTTGTTCTACCTTTAGCTCCTCGTTGGGTTCGACACTCTTGCTTATCAAAAACTGTTGCGATCCCCTGCACTTGTGGGTTATCAAGACCTTTTCCTGAGGCCGTTGCCGGGGAGTCATAGCGTGGGGTGAATATTCTCGTGTGTGCTTGTTTGCTTTATCACTAAGTAATTTTTATTTGCTGTTCTTAGTTGTTCTCTATCTTTAATTATGGATATGGAACACAAAATACCAAAAAAAAAAGATGTACTTGCTACTCATGTAGATGGGGTAACTCCTAAAACCCCCGATTCTCATTATGTGAAAGATATTATGTACTATTTTGGTAATCCTGAGAAAACCCCATTCAACTTTATAATGGGAGACACGTTGGATCAACGTGAATACTTTAGGGATTATCGCTCGACACAAAATGGGAAACTATTATGGGATCAATTTCTTATGTTGCGTTGGTATGCCTGGGATCTATGCTTGAGCTATGATATTACTTGTTGCTCTAGGATGAAGGCTCCACACCTTCCCTTTTCATGCAAATTTAATGATAATGAAACCTTAGCTTCTTATGCTAATGGTATATATGATTACTATGATGTTGAACAAATAGAATAATTTATTGCTTTTATGGGTGCTTATGAGATTGAATCTATGTTTAAAGCATTTGACGATTTTGATGATTCAGTTTATAGGCCTGAAAATCTTGCTATACTTAGATATTGCTATAAAAATTATGAATACAATTACTATATTAATGCTTTTATGAAGAAAGTCTCCGCTGTCCAAGAAGAGACTAGTATTTTGCAGGAAGCTATGGAAGAAGAAATTGATGAAACTGTGAGCTCATTGGATGAAAAAGAGGATGAGGAGAGCGAAGAACAAAAGGAGGAAGAGCGGATTAGCTACCCGTGCCCACCTTCTAATGAGAGTAACTCTTCCACTCATACATTGTTTAATTCCCCTTCGTGCTTACCGAAGGATGATTGATATGATCCCGTTGATTCTCTTGAAATATCCCTTTTTGATGATGCTTGCTATGCTTGTGGCCAAGATGCCAATATGAAGTATGCTTATGGAGATGAACTTTCTATAGTTCCTTATGTTAAACATGAATTTGTTTCTATTGCACCCACGCATGATAATCCTATTATCTTTTTGAATTCTCCCAACTACACTTTATCAGAGAAGTTTGTGCTTATTAAGGATTATATTGGTGGGTTGCCTTTTACCTTTGCACATGATGATTTTGATGAATATAATATGCATGTGCTTGCTTCTCCTACTTGTAATTATTATGAGAGAGGAACTACATCTCCACCTCTCTATGTTTCCAATACGATGGAATTGCAAGAAACTGCTTATACTATGCATTGGCCTTTACTTGGTGTGCATGAATTGTTCTTTTATGACATGTCGATGCATAGGAAGAGAGTTAGACTTTGTTGTTGCATTATATATGTTACTTTGTTCTCACTACTAAATTACAAATCACTGTTAATTAAAATTGGCTTTGATATACCTTCGGATCCGGGTGGATTCATTACTTGAGCACTAAATGCCTAGCTTAATGGCTTTAAAGAAAGCGCTGTCAGGGAGACAACCTGGAAGTTTTAGAGAGTCATTTATTTCTGTTGAGTGCTTTTATATAGTTTAAAAACAAAAAAATAAATAAAGAGGGGAACCTAAAAAACTTTTCAAAAAGGAAAGTGAAAGTAACAAAGACAAGCATTGTTTAAGTGGGAGCTAGCCTTGAACTTTGTTCATGCTCACGGAAACTTTGTGAATCTTGATTACAGAAACTTTTCAACAAAAATAATTATCCCCTTGTATAATTCCATTGTTTTATAAAAATAATGTGCAAGGTTTGCCTTTAGGATGTTTACAATGCTTGTTGGTTTGTACGGTGCAGGACAGAAACTTTGTCTGTAGTGTGCGATTTTACATTTTTATCCGGAACGTCAAATGGTTCTGATTCCTTTTGCACTATCTTTATATACAACTTGTTTATTTTTACTAATTTTGGTACAATTTTTAGTGTACCATAAATATGGTGAATGTTCAGATTGCTACAGACTGTTCTATTTTTGACAGATTCTGTTTTTGATGCATAGTTTGCTTGTTTTGATGAATCTATCAATTTATATCAGTGGATTAAGCCATGAAAAAGTTATATTACAGTAGACACAATGCAAAAACAAAATATGAATTGGTTTGCAACAGTACTTAGAGTGGTGATTTGCTTTATTATACTAACGGATCTTACCGAGTTCTGTTGAAGTTTTGTGTGGATGAAGTGTCTAAACGAGGAGGTTTCGATATAAGGAAAAGGAAGAGAGGCAAGAGCTCAAGCTTGGGGATGCCCGAGGCACCCCAAGTAAATATTCAAGGAGACTCAAGCGTCTAAGCTTGGGGATGCCCCGGAAGGCATCCCCTCTTTCTTCAACAAGTATCGGTATGTTTTCGTATTCGTTTCGTTTATGCATTATGTGCAAGTCTTGGAGCGTCTTTTGCATTTAGTTTTCACTTTTCTTTTATGCACCATGCTGGTATGAGATAGTCCTTGGTTGATTTATAGAATGCTCATTGCACTTCACTTATATCTTTTGAGTGTGGCTTTATAGAATGCTTCATGTGCTTCACTTATATCATTTGAAGTTTGGATTGCCTGTTTCTCTTCACATAGAAAACCGCCATTTGTAGAATGCTCTTTTGCTTCACTTATATTTGTTAGAGCGGGGGCATATCTTTTGTAGAAAGAATTAAACTCTCTTGCTTCACTTATATCAATTTAGAGAGATGACAGGAATTGGTCATTCACATGGTTAGTCACAAAATCCTACATAAACTTGTAGATCGCTGAATATGATATGTTTGATTCCTTGCAATAGTTTTGCGATATAAAGATGGTGATATTAGAGTCATGCTAGTGGGTGGTTGTGGATTGTAGAGACACTTGTGTTGAGGTTTGCAAGTCCCGTAGCATGCACGTATGGTAACCATTGTGTGACAAATTTGAAGCATGGGGGGTTTCTTTGATTGTCTTCCTTATGAGTGGCAGTCGGGGACGAGCGATGGTCTTTTCCTACCAATCTATCCCCCTAGGGGCATGCATAGTAGTACTTTGCTTTGAGGGATGATAAACTTTTGTAATAAGTATATGAGTTCTTTATGACTAATGTGAGTCCATGTATTATACGCACTTTTACCTTTCCATCATTGCTAGCCTCTTCGGTACCGTGCATTGCCCTTTCTCACCTCGAGAGTTGGTGCAAACTTCGTCGGTGCATCCAAACCCCGTGATACGATACGCTCTATCACACATAAGCCTCATTATATCTTCCTCAAAACAGCCACCATACCTACCTATCATGGCATTTCCATAGCCATTCCGAGATATATTGCCATGCAACTTCTATCATCATCATATACATGACTTGAGCATTTATTGTCATATTGCTTTGCATGATCGTAAGACAGCTAGCATGATGTTTTCATGGCTTGTCCGTTTGATGTCATTGCTACGCTAGATCATTGCAAATCCCGGTACACCGCCGGAGGCATTCATATAGAGTCATATCTTTGTTCTAGTATCGAGTTGTAATATCGAGTTGTAAGTAAATAAAAGTGTGATGATCATCATTATAGAGCATTGCCCCATGAAAAAAAAGGAAAGACCAAAGAAGCCTAAATAAAAAAGGGGGCCAAAGAAGCCCACCCAGAAAGAAAAAAAAGAAAAAAAAGAAAAGGGGCAATGTTACTATCCTTTTTCCACACTTGTGCTCCAAAGTAGCACCATGTTCTTCATATAGATTGTCTCCTATGTTGTCACTTTCATATACTAGTGGGAATTTTCATTATAGAACTTGGCTTATATATTCCAACGATGGGCTTCCTCAAATGCCCTAGGTCTTCATGAGAAAGCAAGTTGGATGCACACCCACTTAGTTTTCAGTTTGAGCTTTCATACACTTATAGCTCTAGTGCATCCGTTGCATGGCAATCCCTACTCCTCGCATTGACATCAATTGATGGGAATCTCTATAGCCCGTTGATTAGCCGCGTCGATGTGAGACTTTCTCCCTTTTTTGTCTTCTCCACATAACCTCCATCATTATATTCTATTCCACCTATAGTGCTATATCCATGGCTTGCGCTCATGTATTGCGTGAGGGTTGAAAAAGCTGAAGCGCGTTAAAAAGTATGAACCAATTGCTCGGCTCGTCATCGGGGTTGTGCATGATGGGAGCATTTTGTGTGACGAAAATGAAGCATGGCCAAACTATATGATTTTGTAGGGATAAGCTTGCTTTGGCCTTGTTGTTTTGAAAAGACATGATTGCTTTATTGGTACGCTCAAAGTGTTATTGTTTTTAGGTCAAATGATAGACTATTGCTTTGAATCACTCGTGTCTTAATATTCATGCCATGATTAGACATATGATCAAGATTATGCTAGGTAGCATTCCACATCAAAAATTATCTTTTTTATCATTTACCTACTCGAGGACGAGCAGGAATTAAGCTTGGGGATGCTGATACGTCTCCGTCGTATCTATAATTTTTGATTGTTCCATGCCAATATTCTTCAACTTTCATATACTTTTGGCAACTTTGTATACTATTTTTGGGACTAACATATTGATCCAGTGCCCAGTGCCAGTTCCTGTATGTTGCATGTTTTATGTTTCGCAGAAACCCAATATCAAACGGAATCCAAACATGATAAAAACGGACGGAGAATTATTTTGGAATATTTGGGATTTTCCAGAGGAAGAATCAACGTCAAATGGTTTCCGGGGTGGCCACGAGATAGGGGTGCGCGCCCTCCCCCTGGGCGTGCCCTGGTCTCTCATGGGCCACCCGTAAGGCGGTTGACGCTCTTCTTTTGTCGCAAGAAAGCTAATTTTATGAGAAAAATCTGGGCGAAAGATTCACCCCAATCGGAGTTACGGATCTCCAGATATAAAGGAAACGGTGAAGGGGCAGAATCAGAGAACGCAGAAACAGAGAGATAGATCAAATCTCGGAGGGGCTCTCGCCCCTCCCAAGCCATGGGAGCCAAGGACCAGAGGGGAAACCCTTCTCCCATCTAGGGAGGAGGTCAAGGAAGAAGAATAAGAAGGGGCCCTCTCTCCCCCTTGCTTCCGGTGGCGCTGGAGCGCTGCCGGGGGCCATCATCATCACCACGATCTTCACCAACACTGCCGTCATCTTCACCAACATCTCCATCACCTTCCCCCTTCTATATCCAGCGGTCCACTCTCCCGCATCTCGCTGTACCCTCTACTTGAACATGGTGCTTTATGCTTCATATTATTATCCAATGATGTGTTGCCATCCTATGATGTATGAGTAGATTTTCGTTGTCCTATCGTTGATTGATGAATTGCTATGATTGGTTTGAGTTGCATGTTTTATTATTGGTGCTGTCCTATGGTGCCCTCCGTGTCGCGCAAGCGTGAGGGATTCCCGCTGTAGGGTGTTGCAATGCGTTCATGATTCACTTATAGTGGGTTGCGCGAGTGACTGAAACACAAACCCGAGTAAGGGGATTGTTGCGTATGGGATAAAGGGGACTTGATAGTTTAATGCTATGGTTGGGTTTTACCTTAATGATCTTTAGTAGTTGCGGATGCTTGCTAGAGTTCCAATCATAAGTGCATATTATCCAAGAAGAGAAAGTATGTTAGCTTATGCCTCTCCCTCAAATAGAATTGCAATAGTGATTACCGGTCTAGTAATATAGTCAATTGCTTAGGGACAATTCCACAACTCCTACCACCACTTTTCCACACTCGCTATATTTACTTTATTGCGTCTTTATTTAAAACAGCCCCTAGCTTTTATTTACGTGTTCTTTATTATCTTGCAAACCTTTCCTATCACTCCTACAAAGTACTTCTAGTTTCATACTTGTTCTAGGTAAAGCGAATGTCAAGTGTGCGTAGAGTTGTATCGGTGGTCGATAGAACTTGAGGGAATATTTGTTCTACTTTTAGCTCCTCGTTGGGTTCGACACTCTTACTTATCAAAAAGTGTTGCGATCCCCTACACTTGTGGGTTATCAGTTACCAAGCAAACAATGTAAAAAAACACCTACACACAAACAAATAAAAACCTGGCAGGGGGTTATCAGCCCCCTTGTCTTGCTAGTTACAAAAAGAGCAAATAGATATAGGTAAAAACGGTAAAAAGTAAAGGAAAATAAACAATTTTATAAGAGCTTGTATAGATGGATAACGGAACCGGGGTCATGGGTTCACTAGTGGCATCTCTCTTGAAATCAGATAGTGGCATGGTAGACAAATTGTTGTTCGATAATTGACAACAAAGTAACAGTTGAGAACTATGATCATTCATGGCATAATCTCAGGCATTGTGTCTGTGATAAGTAGATCGTTAATCCAACTGCATCTACCACTATTACTCCGCTCCAAGACCGCTATCCAGCATGCATCTCAAAGTAGTAGGTTTGCAAGAAACGGAATAACACAATAAGCAAGATGACATAATGTAGACAGAAAGAAATCTAGCAATAAGATTAAACATCATTGCTTTATCCTTAGTGGCAACAATACAATATACATGTCTCCGTCCTTATTGCCACTTGATCAGAGCACCACAAGATTAAACCCACTACTATGCATCACCCTCTGAAGAATTAGTCATCTATCTTGGCTAGAGAAGACTCGTAGATCGAAAAGCATACATAGCTATTTAATTATGCAGCAAAGAAAATTCAAGAGATTTAATATAAATCAATGAACAATCTGATCATAGATTCACAATTCATTGGATCCCAGCAAACACTCCACAAGAACTCGAATTGATCTCAAAAGAGAACACTGTATTGAAGGTCAGAGAGAGAGAGAGAGAGATGTAGCTACTACTATGGACCCGTAGGTCCTGGAGGAATTACTCACACACCATCATGGAGGTAGTAAGGTTGATGAAGATGGCGACCCCAATGGTTTCCCCATCCGGGAGAACGCCAAAACAGGGCTCCAGATGGGATCGCTTTAGAACAGACTTGTCGTAGCGATAAAATTGTTTCGGGTCTCACTTCGATGGTTTTGGAACATTTGCGAATTTATTGGTCGGTGATTAGGACAAGACGAGGCTCAGGGGGGCACAAAGCTTGGGTGGCATGCCACCTATCCTTGTGGGGCCCTCGAGCATCCTCTGGACGACTCCCGAAGTTTTGAGGGTTTCTTCTGGTTCAGAAAAAGTCTTCAAAACTTTCCATCGTGTTTGGACCATGATACGTCTCCAACGTATCTATAATTTATGAAGTATTCATGCCATGTTTGCAACAGTTCTATATGGTTTGGTATGATTTTATTAGAACTAACCCGGACTAACGCTGTTTCCGGCAGAACTACCATGGTGTCGTTGTTTGTGCAGAAAAAAAGTTCTCGGAATGGGCTGAAAATTTACAGTGATCATTTATGGACCAGAAGAGACCCACGAAGCACCGAAGATGTTGCCAGGAGGTGACCGAGGAGGCCACAAGCCAAGGGGCGCGCCCACCCCCAGGGCGCGCCCTAGGGCTTGTGGGCCCCTCGGGTGTCCCCCTGACTTGTTTCCAATGCCAAATACTCTTATATATACAAAAACCTTCGAAAAGAACCCTGGGTCGGAAGTTCCGCTGCCGCAAGCCTCTGTAGCCACGAAAAAACAATCAGGAGCCCGTTCCAGCACCCTGGCGAAGGGGGAAATCATCACCAGAGGCCATCTTCATCATCCCGGTGGGCTCCATTACAAGGAGGGAGTAGTTCACCATCAGGACTGAGGGTATGTACTAGTAGCTACGTGTTTGATCTCTCTCTTTCGTGTTCTTGCTTTGGCATGATCTTGATGTACCGCAAACTTTGTTACTATAGTTGGATCATATGGTGTTTCTCCCCCTCTACCTTCTTGTGATGAATTGAGTCTTGCTCTTTGAGGTTTTGTTATGTTGGATTGAGTATTCACTGGTGCAAAGACGTGCTATACAAATGGTTTTTACCCCCTTTCCGCGACAGAGTTTTAAACCTTCACCTAGTGAGTGTGTGCGACAGGGGGGTCCTTCCCACACAACCCAAAAACCATCGGGGATAGGCCCTCCGACCATATAGGCGGGGCAAAATGAGCTCGCGTTCGACCGGGCGAGGCATCGAAGCCCAATCATTTCCGTTCGTATGTACATCCCACATAGTGAATCCCATAAAAACGTTTCCGTTCATATGTATATATCACGCAATTTTTTGTGGGGAAACGTTTGTGCAAGGTGGCCTAACGCAAACAGTTCTCTGTTGGAAGCAGTGTGTGATTGTTAGTTGATCCAACACGCCTACTTTATAGAAACCGTGTGGGTTGTTTGACTTCATCGCCCACGGTGTTCACTACAAAAAAAATACACTTCCGTGATGATACGTGTTTGTCACAGTAGGTTGGGTTTTTTGTCATGCATGTACATCCATGACGATTTTATGACAGAATCAAGATAGTCATACTTGTGCTGTCGTAGAAGTGTTCCATGACATTACCAAAATTATCATCACGGAAGTGTCCACTTCCATGACGAAAAATCGCGCGTCACAGAAGTGCTTTTTTCAAGGGTGACCGGCACGTGGCATCCACCGTAACGGAACGCCATTAAGCTATCGGGTCGGGTTTTGAATCCGATAACCCATTAACAGCCCTGACCAATGGGGATTTTCCACGTGTAAAATCATCATTGGCTGGAGGAAACACGTGTCGGCTCATCATTGGGACAGATGTCATCCACTCATTGGACGGAAGGCGCCTATGATACATCGACACGTGGCACGGCCCAACAGAGGCCCATTCCTGTGAAAAGGCCGGCCCAGTAAAAATTAGCAGGCCAGCCCATATAAGGCCTACTTGTGTCAGGTCCATTTAAGCCCACGACCCATAAGAGATGTGCCAATTCGGCCCGTCAATGGCCCGTAAAGATTTGACACCATTGCAGCCCATCGTCAGTTCGAGCCCGTTAACAATCCGCTATATATTTGGGCTCAATATCGGCCTGATGAGATTTCGGCCTATTAACGGCCCATTTAATGGATGGGCCAATTTTTAGGATGTACATCTTTTGGCCTTTTAGCGACCCATTTAAATGTTGGGCTAATTTCCGGCCCGGTGTGTCTTTGAGCCTATTGACGGCCCATAAATCTGATGGGCCATTTGTTGTCGGACCTGAGTTTTGGCCTTTTAGCGGCCCATCTAAGTGTTGGGCCAATTTCTGGCCGGGTGTCAATTTCACCCTGTTGACGGCCCATAAATCAGTTGGGCCATTTGTAGTCGGACCTGAGTTTTGGCCTTTTAGCGACCCATTTAAGTGTTGGGCCAATTCCCGGCCATGTGTGCCTTTCGGCCTGTTAACGGACCATAAATGAGTTGGGCCATTTGCAGTCGGACCTTAGTTTTGGCCTTTTAACGGCCCATACCCTTCATGGTCCAATACCAGCCCGGTTTCCTTTCGGCCTGCTAAAGGCCCACAACACAGTTGGGCCATTTACAATACGACCTGACTTTCGGCCTCTTAGCGGCCCATGGTCTTCATGGTCCAGTACAAGCCCGCTGTCTCTTTCGGCCTGCTAAAGGCCTACAGTAAAGTTGGGCCATATGTAGCCCAAACTTAGTAACAGCCTGTTAACAGCCCGTGAAATAAATTAGGGCCACCTGTTGCCCGCTTTGATGTCGGCCTGTTAACGACCCGGGAGGTAAGAGGGCCGACCATTAACTTTTGGCCTAGTAACGACCCATTAAATTAATGGGCCCACTAAAGTTCGTACATGTCTTTAGGCCAAATTAGATAATTTGAGCCCATTACGACGAGCAATTATGCACAGGACCAAAACCGATCAAGCAAAGGTACGGCATACAGGGAATAACGTTGCACATCCAGCATATATTACAGGAAATTACATCCACTGGGCAATCAAAGATTGTTGCCAGTGCAAATAAATGAGCAGAACCTAACCATCTACAACGTCACAATCTGCAACCTCAGCACAGATGACGCCCATAAGCATATGGGCAAGTTCTTTCTGCTTTGCTACACTGTCTCTGAAAACATTGATCAGTTGTTGTGTCGCACGACTCTACACCTCGGATTCATCCACCATTTCCATCATTGCTTCAGCCATTAATTGGTTTACAAACATACATTTATTCTGTTGCATTCGAGAAGAGGATACTGAACAGATTCAGATGGCGATTTTGGCAGGCTTGTATTATTGATAGTGGAGAGTGTCTCGACCACTGCATCATAACATAAATTAGGACGGGAGCCAAACAGATTAATCATGAGTTATTGCCATATTACCTGGCCTAGATTTATTGGAAAGAAACAATGGGGTTGCCTTGCTGTTTTCAGAGTTTGTCTTCTTATCTTCAGCAGCCTGCACAAAATTAACACACTAGCATTGCTATCATTGGCCAAGTCAAATAATAGGAAAGCAACATTGACACAACGAACGTTTGGGCAACTAGCCTACACCAAATTAACACAATATGACACAGCTATCATCAGCCAGGTAAGGTAGCACGAAAGAACATTGACACAATGAATGAATGGGCAACCAGAGAAGCACTACAATTCAGTAATGTGCGTGATATGAGATAGTACATTCATGCAGCTCAGTATGCAAAACTACCAGGTAGTTTTCCTTACAAAAATCAACATTGGCGCCTTTAAAATTTTGCTACAACTAATTTTAGATCAGATAAAGGTTAGATTCACGCCGATTAACAAAATATATGTTGATGTAAAAATATAGTGATATACAACATGTACTTACATCAGCATTGGAGCACAGAGAATTCCAACAAGATATTTTCCTCGAATACGATCCCAATGGAGGAAGTCTTCTATCGTTTAACCTTATTTTCTAAAAGAGAGATGGGTAAGAAACATGTAGAAAATATGATCAGAATGCTATAAAATTTCATGATGCGAGGATACGCACACGCTTCTTAGAATGGAGTTGACATTCTTTTGCTGGACTGGAGCGGACTAGTTCTTTGGCCACTGGAATCTGCTTATTATCAGTGGGAGTTGGGTTTCTCTGTGCTGGAGCAGTATCTATGAAAAATGGAGTTGGTTTATTATCTCTTGGCGTTTGGATCTTTTGCAAAGACCTCGTTTGTAACCCTTCAGATTCTAACATAGCCGTCTTCCCCTTGCATGCCTTATATAGAAGAATGGTGATTCAGTTATAAAACATGCTACAGCAGAGATGGAATAGGTACTAAAGAATAGAAAGGCATGACATATTGACATGTATTCCCTCCATCCGGAAATAAATGGACGGGTCTAGGCGTATTTTAGTTCTAGATACATCCAGTTTTATCCATTTCTGCGACATTTAATCCGGACAGAGGGAGTATGATGTAAGAGCTAGGGATACGACAGGACAACACAGTAAAAAAACACTGAAAAACCCACTGCAGAACCAAAGTATTCAAACCCACTGATATGAGATAGTACACTCATGCAGCTCAGGATGCAAAACTACCAGGCAGTTTTCCTTACAAAAATCAACATTGTGGCCTTTGATCATACATTTTGCTACAACTAAATTTAGATCAGATAAACGTTGGATTCACGCCGATTAACAAAATACATGCTGATGTAAAAATATAGTGATATACAACAGGTACTTACATCTACATTGGAGCACAGAGAATTCCTGCAAAAATCTTTCCTCATAAACGATACCATTGCAGAAATTCTTCTATTTGTTAAGCTTATTTTCTAAAAGAGAGATGGGTAAGAAACATGTAGAAAATATGATCAGCATGCTATAAAATTTCATGATGCAAGGATACGCACATGCTTCTTAGAATTGAGTTGACATATTTTTGTTAGACTGGAGCGGACTAGTTCTTTGGCCACTGGAATCTGCTTATTATCAGTAGGAGTTGGGTTTCTCTGTGCTGGAGCAGTATCTATAAAAACTGGAGTTGGTTTATTATCTCCTAGCATTTGGATCTTTTGTAAAGGCCTTGTTTGTAACCCTTCAGATTCTAACATAGTCATCTTCCCCTTGCATGCCTTGTATAGAAGAATGGTGCTTTAACTATAAAACATGCGACAGCAGAGAGATGGAATAGGTACTGAAGAATAGAAAGGCATGGCATATTGACATGTATTCCCTCCATTCGGAAAAAATGGATGGGTCTAGGCGTATTTCAGTTCTAGCTACATCCTTTTTTATCCATTTCGGCAACATGTAATCCGGACAGAGGGAGTATGGTGTAAGAGCTAGGGATACAACAGGACAACACAGCAAAAAAACACTAGTTGAATGTAAAACTATATGATAGCGGAATACGTACAGAAATAACTAAGGCAACATACACGTGTATGATTGGGAAAATAAGATGGCATTGCAACAGAGCACTAGAACAACACTTCAATGTAAAAAACATGGTATGGAAGACAGATGAAGTACATACTGATGAATAACAATGCATAAGATATTCAGAAGCATGATGTCCAAATTAAGTAGATGGCATTGCGATAGAGTAGAATGACAGTACTTGAATTTGAAAACATGTTATCATGAATGGAATAGGTACTGAAAAACATGAAGGCATGACATATTTACATGCATGATCAGCATGCTAAGCACATGGCATTGTAACAGAGTAGATACACTCCAGGACATTATATGCATGTTGTACCCATATCACAGGCCAAGTTAGAGCAAGGACCTTGTGGGGTGAAGAGGATTCATCATCTTTCTGCAAGTCTTCTGAAGAACTGCCTTTACATGTTCTATCATATTGGGTATCATTGACATCAAGTTTATTGGCCTTTACATTGCTCCGTGAGGTTCTTGTGGATATGTCAGTGTGTGTAATTATATCTGACATGCATGGAAGACAACTAGTAGTTAGATTTATGTAAATGAGTGCCTGTAGGAGATGACATAAATAGTAGGACTGGGGTTAACTAGCAGCAACAGGTCTCATAAACTAAAGGGAGAACACAGATGAAAGCTACAAAATATGTATCGTTTGTACTCGAGATTAACTAGATGGCACACAAAAGTATTAAAGAACAACATAGGCAATACTAGAAGTGGTATAATACTATAATCACCAGCCTGTGGGATAGCATTGGCTGATGGATGATAACTATGGAACAACGTTACCTAAAGAACAAGTATCTTAGCTGAACTAGGGAACAGCGTGAACTCCTGAACAAGACCCGTAAGAGGTCAGCATGAATATATAGTGAAATGTGATGATCTATTTTCCGTGCTTAGATGAATAACAAAGCCATAAATGTTGCACACAAGTAAGATGAGGGTACAACCTATCTGGCTGCCATCCATAGGAGTGAGCATCATGTGCTAACTTGTCGATGGCCCTGCAGTTGTTGTGGCTGTCCATGTCGGGCACGCGCATTCGATGCAGGGAACTGTTGAGTGGGGATTGTAGCTCCCTTCTGGTGTATGATTCCCTTGTTGGAGCAGTTGCGGTGAGTCGGAACACGGTGTGTCTGAAGATGCAAATAACACATAATGTTAAGAATGACATATCTCTTTGATCTGAAGAAATACACTAAGAGATCAACAGCAAAGGTACGAGAGTGGTCACACGTCTGTTGATTGAAGACTAAATTGGGGTCACACGATTTTATTTTTATTTTGGTACTGTCCGATCTACGCCGGATGGCTTGATGGCCGTCTTCTGCCTCCCGGCTGACACTGTTCGGAATCTTCCCCGAAGAGCCAGTGACCAACGGTAGAGCAGCCTGCCACCGCCGTCTGTGGCCCCGGCCAAAACCCCACTCCCCGCCCCACCGCACTATCGTGGTTGCGCCGCCCCGGGCCAATCCACAAAGACTCCCCATCATCCAGATCTGGCGGCGGCAGTACCTTCAACCCACGCAACTCTAAAAGATGGCCATCTAAGCGCTGCTTCCGCGGCGAACTTGCGGCCCCGCACCCTTATGTTAGACACCAGCCAACCGGCAGCCTAGGAGCTCCGCCGCCTCGAGGGGTACTGCTTCCCATTGAGAATCAATTGGCCCAGAATAAAAATTCAGACAACTGACGCCTAAATAAAGTGATTTGAGATAAGGGTGCGACCTATCTGGCGGCATGGTGAAGTAGGCAGGTCCAGCTGCCGAGTCGGTGAGGCCGACGCGGTTGCGGTGGCGACCGGCGGCAGGGAAAGAGCGATGTCGCGACGGTCGACGGCTACACGGAAGCAGCGCCAGGACTCTGGATCGATCCGAAGTTGGATCCGCTCCGGCGCCGTGAACAATGGCGGGGGTGAGTCGGCTCCGGTACGGTTCATGCGGCCATCGTCGAGGCAACACCAGCAGCACGGAGTAAGAGGCACACGGCCCAGTGCACGACGGCAATTGGACAGCGTCTCCGGCATTAGGGAGGAGGGCGGCTGTGAAATTGGTGCGGTGGGGGGCACCATGGAGGTGGGGCTGAGGTTTTGTGGCTCGGGAGGAGGGAGCTTCCCGGGAAGAAGGTGATTTGGCGCCCACGAGGTATGAATGGGGGCGGGCGGGGGGGGGGGATTGGGAGGGGAGTGGAACCATGTCTTACGAACGCATTTGTCTAAAATGTGAGGGGGAGTTACAGTTCTACCCTTGCCTATGGGCTTCTCGGCTTTGGTCTGTGTACTGAGGGTCGGGGATAGTAGAGTAACTTTGCTTCTCCCCAAATAGTGGGCGGGAGCAATTTCGGGCGAGGAGGGCGTGTTCTGAACTATAGTGGGCACGAGCGATTTCGGGCGAGGAGAGCGTTTTTGAAATAGTGGGCGCGAGCTATTTCGGGCGAGGAGAGCGTGTTTTGCCGACCATGGTTTATGAATTATTCGGCACATGTCATTTCGGCCGAGGAGAAGGCGGGCTTGGATGAAGTTATGAACCTACCCTTGATGTACAACGGGCCAATTGATGCGTGTCCCACATAGGACGGTAATTTCGCGTCTCCCATTTATTTGCTCAGGCGAATTCCACCGATCAGAGAGGATGTTTAATGGTTCATTCAAATTTTGGGAGAACGAGCATCCACGTCTACCTTACCAAGTCGATTTGAATCAAATTTTGAAATATTAGCTTGCCACTTCTTTTTTAGATGGAGAGATGATGCTCGGGAGTAATGTGTTTTTACATGCTCATTGCTAGCGATTTACTATATGACAAATAGTTGACCCACTCAAAAACGTGAATCAAACCCAAAATGAAATATCTCGATTCAATGAACTAGCTCGTTCAGTAGGTCAAAATAGTGAACTAAATCCAAAATTGAACACCTCAATCGAGTAGCATGTTGTACAGTATTATAGTACTCCATGAACATGTTGAAAGTCAAATTAATGAACTTGTTTGATATACGCATATATCCGTTCATGTGTGGATTGCAGACAACATGTTCTCCAATTTAAATATTTGAATGCAAGTTTATATCGAAACATGGTTTATATCAGTCTTTGATGCATAAAACATGACCTCCCCCTCTCCCGGACTCCTGTTCTCTCTCTCTCTCTCTCTCAGTGTGTGTGTGGGGGGGGGTCTTTCTAGTTCACATTCATATATACACCATCTATAGGTCTCTCTCGCACACTATGTATGATACTCTAGCTAGTCCAAGCTAGATATCTTGGGTGCACTCATCGTACGCACACAAATTCCTTGGCTCTTTGCCCGTAACTCTCTCATGCACCACTATGTCGTCTCGGAGCTCTTCCTCCCTCTCTCAAACTCTCCATCCACCTGGGTCACACATACACATGCATATCTCACTCGCACTCGATAGGCCCATCTAAAACTCTATCTCTCTCCCTCGTTCTCTCTCCATCTCACATGCACACACACACACAATCTCATGCCGAGCTAGCCAAGTATGATGGTCTCTCACTCAATTGTAGGCACACGCAGTCCCCCCTATATGTATATGACTAGCTAATCTTAGTCTCCATCACAAACATGTGCATGGTCTATCTCGATTTCTCTCGGGGCATCTTTCTATCGCGCACGCACTCCCTCGATCTCCCACCCATATATAGTCCCCTCACGATCTCGATGGGATCTCTCTATCACAAACACACCCTTTCTCCCTCCTCATGCATCCATGCCATCCATGTGTCCCTCTCGACCTTTTTTCCTTGTTGGCCAGACCTCTATTTGACATGTGCTACAGGGGTGTCTCTCTCCGTTGCAAACAATCACACACTAGCTATCTTCGTGTATGTCCTCGCCTCGCTTTTCCAACTCGGAGATGCATGCGTGATATGTTTGCATAAGAAACGAAAAAACACGCTCTCTCTCTAATTTATCGTTTGTTGTCACTTTCTCTTTCATACACATACTCTTTTTGCACACTTACTCATTCTCCTTCACACGCACTTGATCTGTCTCGACTGAGGCACTCTCCTCCGTCCATAGCGTATAGATTTATTGAAAAGTCAAACATCACAAAGTTTGACCATGTACATGGAGAAAAACAATTACATCTACTACGGCAAACATATACCATTAGATTCACCATGAGATGTAGTTTTGTATGATGTATCTTTGGTATTGTAGATGTAAATAACATTTTTTTGTATGATGTATCTTTGGTGTTGTAGATGTAAATAACATTTGCGTAAACCTGATCAAAGTTTCCAAAGTTTGACTTCTAAAAAATTTACATGCACTACATTATCGAGCGGATGGAATATCTCTTTCCCCCTCTCAGCTATCTGACGCACCACTCAGCCTTATTGGGGCTCCTCAATCTCTCTCAAACTTTATTGGTCAATTTGGTTCGTGACCTGACCCTCATGCCTTGATGGCCGGTACTGCCTGGTGTGGACGTGAGATATAAAATATTTCTGCCTGGCCAGGCTTGTGTGGTGCTGAAGCGTTTGGTTCATGCCTGGGCCAGGCAAAGCATCAACGTCCCATCAATCAATCCATGCATCAATTATTTAATGCTAATATCCATCCATGTTGCTGTTAGCCTCGTGGCCGCACGACCAGGCGTTCAAAATCGGTCGCTTGGGCCAGGCTACTTGTAGTGTGTGGAGTTCAGCCAGGCTAATTAAAGTGCAAGGGAACCCAGCCCAGGCGGGCTTTATTTTTCACAGGGTAGCAACCAAACAAGCCTGCATGAAATCCAGCCACAACCCCAGGCCACGCAAAAGATGCTCACGACGCAAGCCAAACTGGCCTTATATCTCCCTGGTTCACACATAAACATGTCTCGCTCGCGCTATACATATAGACCCATCCAACACTCTCCGCCCTTGTTCTCTCTCCATGTGACACGCACCCCCCTAAGTACCATAATCCCTCACTCCATCATAGGCTCTGTTTGGATCCATGGGTTAGAGTTAGTTTGGGTTAGTTTGGAGTCAACTAACCCTAAAAGATCCAAACAGGAGGGTTAGTTTAGGTTAGATGCATCTAACCCATCCAAAAAAACTAACCCATCCAAGAGGTACTTATTTGGGTTAGTTCTTCTCGGGACCACTAATAAACACTTTTTTCTCTCGCTCTCCCCGCAGCAGATCCCTCCCCACTTCCTCGAAGCTTCTCATCCTCTCCCTCCTTCCCTCTTGCACCGCCCGTGAAGGTGCCTTGCCGTATCCGTGCTCCATCTAACCCTGCCATCCAAACACCTCTTTACTTAGAGTTAGTTCAGGGTATGAATCTAACTCTAACCTCTAACTGAGTTAGAGTATCCAAACAGGGCCATAGGCGCAAGCACTCCCCCCCTCCTAAGTATGATTGTCTCTTACTAGCCATCAGGAACACACGTATTGTCTCCTTCCATCCATACGTCTATCTCTCGGGGCATCTTCTATCGCGCACACACCTTGTCACTCGATCTCCCACCCATGTAGTCCCATCATGATCTCCAGGGGATCTCTCTATGACAAACATACACTCTCTCCTCCCCATGTCTGCATTTTCTCCGTACGTATCTCTCAACCTCTCTCCCTTGTTTGTCAGACCCCTCTTGGCCACATGCTAGGGGTCTTCCTCTCTCGGTTCCAAACAACCACACACTATCTCCTCACCTTGCCTCCGTTGTCGAAGATGCATGTGCGATATGTTTGCATAAGACACGCACGCTTTTTCTCTACTTTTATCGTGTGTTCTCCATGTCTCTTTCACACACACACACACACTTCTCTCTCTCTCTCTCTCTCTCTCTCTCTAGGGACTCTATCACGTCCATAAGCATATGGATGTTTTGAAAAGTCAAACCTCAGAAAAGTTTGACCAGGTATATGTGGAGAAAAACATTTACATCTGGAACGATCATTAGATTCATCACAACATGTACTTACTTCATAATATCATTTATCTTTGGTATTGTAGATATAAGTAATTTCTTTATAAACTTGGTCAAAGTTTCAAAAGTTTGACTTAAAAAAAATGTTGTAACTACATTATCGAACGGAGGGAGTAGCTCTTTCTCTCTCTCTCTCTGCTATCTCTCACGGGCCTCCCCTCTCACACGAACTCTCTATACCGATGGATTATATGCTCATTGTGTCAGCGTATAGCTCCGTATATTGTTTAGTTGACCGGTCAACCAATCCACATGCTGCATTGTCAGCTCGTGTTCTGTATCTTGGTGTGCTGGCCCATGTGGCAGTGGGTGAAAATAAGTAAACTAGAGGCCCATCTGACACGCAGTGAAGTAAACAAAGTTGAACCACTCGGGGTAGCACCCCGCACGCTAGTAAATTGAGGGCGCATTGAGGACAAACTTCTTGCGCGTGAAGGATGCACTCGTGCACAATTCACCACTGCACGGCGGCATGCACAGAAGGACGCACTCGCGCACACCCAACACACAACACACACCAGCACACGTGTACACCAGCATCGTCGCCGGTTGAGATGGACGGTGAGGCAGCCAACATGCGAAGGCGGCTCGAGCCAAAACCGCATCCGGCGAGCCTAGACTTCATCAGCAGCCTCCCCGACGACATGCTGCTCATCATCATCGGCCTCCTCCCCACCAAATCTACCGTGCGGACCGCCCTGCTCTCCCGGCGGTGGCGCCCCCTCTGGCGCTGCGTCCCCCTCAACCTTACCGTCGGCAGCTGCCTCTGCGACGGGGATTGCAAACGCATGGCCGCAGTCTCCAAGATCCTTTCATCGCACCCTGGGCCAGCCAGACGCCTTGACATCCGCATGTTCAGTACCAACTGCAAGGTCCAACCCAAGTTCGACGAGTGGTTCTTATCCCCTACCCTAGATCAGCTCGAGGAGCTCAGCTTTGAAGCTAGACGATGTCGCTCTCTGCCGCCGTTCGCGCTCCGCCTCACGCCAACGCTACGTCACGCCAGCTTCAGCTCCTGCTATCTTCCCCAGATTAATGCCGCGCCCGCCCTTCTTCTCCCTCAGCTCAAGCAGCTCGACCTCTTCGATGTTGTCATCTCGAAGAAGGCTATGGAGCACCTGCTCCGCAGCTGTACTGCGCTCGAGTACCTTCGTCTTGAGCAGATCCACGGGTTCATTAGCCTCCACATCGCCTCGACGAATCTCCGATGGATTTATGTGTCTTGCTAGCCCCACAACAAGACATCAATTGGGAAGAGATCATTCCAGCTGTTCCACGTTATGGTCATTGAGAATGCGCCTTTCCTTGAGAGATTGCTTGTATCGGATCTAGAAGGTCTAACAAAAATCAGGCATTGACGCGCCGAAATTGACAACGTTGGTGTACTCATCTGCCAAATTCTCCGAACTCTTTATTGGATTCGTAATCGTTCAGGTACAACACTCATCTTCTTCTCCGTCTTCTTGAAATTCACATTTTTAAATTTCTTCTTGATGTATTTATGACCGTCTTCCAGAAAATGATTCCCACAAGCTTGACCCAGTCTATGCGCACAGTGAAGATCTTAGCACTAAAATCTATCGGCCCCAATCTGGATGAAGTTGTTGGATTCCTTACATGCTTTCCGTGCACGGAGAAGCTACTCATCGAGGTGAAACTTCTTTCCTATAAGTAAACGGTAATCACAACGTAGCTCAATTTTTTCGTAATTTTCCCAAATTATGATGACAAGTGTAGTGTTCAAAACTTCATCTACGCACTGCACCGAAAGAAATCTTTTTAGTATTTTTTCTCATGTGATCACCTGCATCATTTTTATGCTGTACTACTACTATAGTAGCCTAGGCTAGTCATAGTGGAAAGTAACTTAGACTACTCTAGTAACTCTATGGTTACCCTAAGAGCAAGTACTACCTCCGTCCTGGTTTACTCTTCCAATTTTGTAGTATCAAAATTTGACCGTAGATTTAACTGACAAAATGTTAATGCATGTCACTAAGAACTATATCGTTGGATTCATATTTGAACATAATTTCAAAAGGTGTAATTTTTAGTGACATGCATTGGCATTTTCTTAGGTAAATCTATGGTCAAAAGTTTATACTAAATACGAGGTAGTATTACAAAAGTGGGCTATGTAGGCCAAAAAATGTGCCAAATTCACTTGTGATGCATTTGGCATCGATGCCCCTCCATTGCTCACCTGGTGCCCCAATCTGGATCACCTACTTTGCTCCGGTGCCAAATTAACTCACGCAATGAAAAAACACTGCGTGGGAGAGAGAGAGAGGACTGAGGCAATAAAAAAACACTTGTTTGGGAGAGTGAGAGGCTGGTGTAGTTGGTTTGATTGATTTGTTTATACATGTGGGTCTATGTGCACAGCGGTGCCAACTCTCTCACATCGCGAGAGCGGTGCCAAAATCTTTTGATTTGACATCGATGCGTATTATGTGGCATACTTTTGCGAAATATGGCATCGGCCACATAGTGGAAGGCAACAAATGCCCAAGCTCTTCACGTGCTCCTAGTTAAATGAGAGGAAACAAAGAGAGAGAGAGAGAGTGAAAAAATATCACTAGCCAGATAACCCTATCGTATGAGCGAATGATATTGGTACCTCTTGATGACACGGCAATCTTATGCTGGGGAACGTGGCATAAATTCAAAATTTTCCTACGAATCACCAAGATCTATCTATGGAGAAACCAGCAACGAGGGGAAGGAGAGTGCATCTACATACCCTTGTAGATCGCTAAGCGGAAGCGTTCAAGAGAACGGGTTTAAGGAGTCGTACTCGTCGTGATCCAAATCACTGGAGATCCTAGTGCCGAACGGACGGCACCTCCGCGTTCAACACACGTACAGCCCGGTGACGTCTCCCATGCCTTGATCCAGCAAGGTGAGAGGGAGAGGTTGAGGAAGACTCCATCCAGTAGCAGCACAACGGCGTGGTGGTGATGGAGGAGCGTGGCAATCCTGCAGGGCTTCGCCAAGCACCGCGGGAGAGGAGGAGTAAGAGAGGTAGGGCTGCGCCAATAGAGGGAAGAAACTCATGTCTTGGGCTGCTCCAATGCCTCCACTATATATAGGGGGAGAGGGGGCTGCGCCCCCACCTAGGTTTCCACCCCTAGGGGGCGGCGGCCAGCCCTAGATGGGACTTGGAGGGGGCGGCCAAGAGGGGGAGAGAGGGGGCGCGCCCTAGGGTGGGCCTATAGGCCCATCTGCGCCTAGGGTTTCCCCTCTCCCCTCCTAGCTGCGCCTTGGGCAAGGGTGGGAGGCGCACCAGCCCACTTTGGGGCTGGTCCCATTCCACTCTAGGCCCATGCAAGCCTCCGGGGCCGGTGGCCCCACTTGGTGGACCCCCGGGACCCTCCCGGTGGTCTCGGTACGTTACCTATAAAACCCGAAACTTTTCCGGTGACCAAAACAGGACTTCCCATATATAAATCTTCACCTCCGGACCATTCCAGAACTCCTCGTGACATCCGGGATCTCATCCGGGACTCCGAACAACATTCGGTAACCACATACAAACTTCCTTTATAACCCTAGCGTCATCGAACCTTAAGTGTGTAGACCCTACGGGTTCGGGAGGCATGTAGACATGACCGAGACGTTCTCCGGTCAATAACCAACAGCGGGATCTGGATACCCATGTTGGCTCCCACATGTTCCACGATGATCTCATCGGATGAACCACGACGTCAAGGACTCATTCGATCCCGTATACAATTCCCTTTGTCTAACGGTATTGTACTTGCCCGAGATTCGATCGTCGGTATACCGATACCTTGTTCAATCTCGTTACCGGCAAGTCTCTTTACTCGTTCCGTAACACATCATCCCGTGATCAACTCTTTGATCACATTGTGCACATTATGATGATGTCCTACCGAGTGGGCCCAGAGATACCTCTCCGTCAACCGGAGTGACAAATCCCAGTCTCGATTCGTGCCAACCCAACAGACACTTTCGGAGATACCTGTAGTGCACCTTTATAGCCACCCAGTTACGTTGTGACGTTTGGTACACCAAAAGCATTCCTATGGTATCCGGGAGTTGCACAATCTCATGGTCTAAGGAAATGATACTTGACATTAGAAAAGCTTTAGCATACGAACTATGATCTTTTGTGCTAGGCTTAGGATTGGGTCTTGTCCATCACATCATTCTCCTAATGATGTGATCCCGTTATCAATGACATCCAATGTCCATGGTCAGGAAACCGTAACCATCTATTGATCAACGAGCTAGTCAACTAGAGGCTTACTAGGGACATGGTGTTGTCTATGTATCCACACATGTATGTGAGTTTCCTTTCAATACAATTATAGCATGGATAATAAACGATTATCATGAACAAGGAAATATAATAATAACCAATTTATTATTGCCTCTAGGGCATATTTCCAATAGTCTCCCACTTGCACTAGAGTCAATAATCTAGTTCACATCGCTATGTGATTAACACTGATAGGTCACATCGCCATGTGACCAACATCCAAAGAGTTTACTAGTGTCTAAACTAGTTCACATCACCATTTGATTAAGTCTCAATGAGTTCTGGGGTTTGATCATGTTTTGCTTGTGAGAGAGGTTTTAGTCAATGGATCTGCAATATTCAGATCCGTATGTACTTCGCAATTCTCTATGTCATATTGTAAATGCTGCTTCCATGCTCCACTTGGAGCTATTCCAAATGGTTGATCCACTATACGTATCCGGTTTGCTACTCAGAGTCATTCGGATAGGTGTTAAAGCTTCCATCGATGTAACCCTTTACGCTGAACTCTTTATCACCTCCATAATTGAGAAACATGTCCTTATTTACTCCAAGGACAATTTTGACCGCTGTCCAATGATCCATTCCTGGATCATTCTTGTACCCCTTGACTGACTCATGGCAAGGCACACTTCCGGTGTGGTACACAGCATAACATACTATAGAGCCTACGTCTGAAACATAGGGGACGGCCTTCGTCCTTTCTCTCTTTTCTGCCGTGGTCGAGCTTTAAGTCTTAACTTCATACCTTACAACTCAGCCAAGAACTCCTTCTTTGACTGATCCATCTTGAACACTTTCAAGATCATGTCAAGGTATGTGCTCATTTGAGAGTACCATTTAGCGGTTTTGATCTATCCTCATAGATCTTGATGCTCAATGTTTAAGTAGCTTAATCCAGGTTTTCACTTGAAAAACACTTTTCAAATAACCCTATATGCTTTACAGAAAATTCTACATCATTTCTGATCATCAATATGTCAACGACATATACTCATCAGAAATTCTATAGTGCTTCCACTCACTTCTTTGGAAATACAAGTTTCTCACAAACTTTGTATAAACCCAAAATCTTTGATCATTTCATCAAAGCGTATATTCCAACTCCGAGATGCTTACTCCAGTCCTTAGAAGGATCGCTGGAGCCAGCATACCTTTTAGCATCCTTAGGATCGACAAAAACTTTCTGATTGTATCACATACAACCTTTCCTTACAAAACTGGTAAGCAAACTCGTTTTTGACATCCATCTTCCTGATTTCATAAATGCAGCTAATGCTAACATGATCCCGACGGACTTAAGCATCGCTACGGATGAGAAAATCTCATCGTAGTCAACTCCTTGAACTTGTGAAAAAATCTATGCCACAAGTCGAGCTTCATAGATGGTGACATTACCGTCCACGTCCGTCTTCTTCTTAAAGATCCATTTATCTCAATGGCTTGCCGATCATCGGGCAAGTCCACCAAAGTCCATGCTTTGTTCTGATACATGGATCCTATCTCGGATTTCATGGCTTCTAACCATTTGTCAGAATTTGGGCCCACCATCGCTTCTCCATAGCTCGTAGGTTCATTGTTGTCTAGCAACATGACCTTCAAGACATGATTACTGTGCCACTCTAAAGTGGTATGCATCCTTGTCACCCTACGAGGTACGGTAGTGACTTGATCCAAAACTTCATGATCACTATCATAAGCTTCTACTTCAATTGGTGTATGTGCCACAGGAACAACTTCCTATGCCCTGCTACACACTAGTTGAAGTGACGGTTCAATAACCTCATCAAGTCTCCACCATCCTCCCACTCAACTTTTCGAGACAAACTTTTCCTCGAGAAAGGACCCGATTCAAGAAACAATCCCTATTGCTTTCGGATCTGAATTAGGAGGTATACCCAACTGTTTTGGGTGTCCTATGAAGATGCATTTTATCCGCTTTAGGTTCGAGCTTATCAACCTAAAACTTTTTCACATAAGCGTCGCAGCCCCAAACTTTTTAAGAAATGACAACTTAGGTTTCTCCAAACGGTGTCGTCTCAATGAAATTACGTGGTACCCTATTAAAGTGAGTGCGGTTGTCTCTAATGCCTAACCCATGAACGATAGTGGTAATTCGATAAGAGACATCATGGTACGCACCATATCCAATAGGGTGCAACTATGATGTTCGGACACACCATCTCACTATGGTGTTCTAGGCGGTATTCATTGTGAAACAATTTCCACAATGTCTTAATTGCGTGCCAAAGCTCGTAACTCAGATACTCATCTCTATGATCATATCATAGAAATTCTATCCTCTTGTCACGAAGATCTTAAACTTCACTCTGAAATTAATTGAACCATTCAATAATTCAGACTTGTGTTTCATCAAGTAAATATACTCAACATCTACTCGAATCATCTGTGAAGTAAGAACATAACGATATTCACAGCATACCTCAGCACTCATTGGACTGCACACATGAAAATGTGTTGCTTCCAACAAGTTGCTATCTTGTTCCATTTTACTGAAACCGAGGCTTTTCAGTCATCTTGCTTATGTGGTATGATTTGCATATCTCAAGTGATTCAAAATCAAGTGAGTCCAAACGATCCATCTGCATGGAGTTTCTTCATGCGTATACACCAATAGACATGGTTTGCATGTCTCAAACTTTTCAAAAACGAGTGAGTCTAAAGATCCATCAACATGGAGCTTCATCATGCGTTTTACACCAATATGACTTACATGGCAGTGCCACAAGTAAGTGGTACTATCATCACTATCTTATATCTTTTGGCATGAAAATGTGTATCACTACGATCGAGATTCAATAAACCATTCCTTTAGGTGCAAGACCATTGAAGGTATTATTCAAATAATTAGAGTAACCATTATTCTCTTTAAATGAATAACCGTATTGCGATAGACATAATCCAATCATGTCTATGCTCAACGCAAACACAAAATGACAATTATTCATGTTTAATACTAATCTTGATGGTAGAGGGAGCGTGCGATAGTTGATCACATCAAACTTGGAAACACTTCCAACACATGTCGTCAGCTCACCTTTAGCTAGTCTCTGTTTATTCCGTAGCTCTTTTATTTCGAGTTACTAATACTTAGCAACCGAACCGGTATCTTAATACCCTGGTGCTACTAGGAGTACTAGTAAAGTACACATTAACATAATGTATATCCAATATACTTCTATCGACCTTGCCAGCCTTCTCATCTACCAAGCATCTAGGGTAATGCTGCTCCAGTGGTTGTTCCCCTTATTACAGAAGCACTTAGTCTCGGGTTTGGGTTCAACCTTGGGTTTCTTCACTAGAGCAGCAGCTGATTTGCCGTTTCATGAAGTATCCCTTCTTGCCCTTGCCCTTCTTGAAACTAGTGGTTTCACCAACCATCAACAATTGATGCTCCTTCTTGATTTCTACTTTCGCGGTGTCAAACATCGCGAATACCTCAAGGATCATCATATCTATCCCTGATATGTTATAGTTCATCACGAAGCTCTTGCAGCTTGGTGGCAATGACTTTGGAGAAACATCACTATCTCATCTGGAAGATCAACTCCCACTCGATTCAAGTGATTGTTGCACTCAGACAATCTTAGCACAAGATCAACGATTGAGCTTTTCTCCCTTAGTTTGCCGGCTAAGAAAATCATCGGAGGTCTTATACCTCTTGATGTGGGCACGAGCCTGAAATCCCAATTTCAGCCCTCGAAACATCTCATATGTTCCGCGACATTTCGAAAACATCTTTAGTGCCTCAACTCTAAACCATTTAACTGAACCATCACGTAGTTATCAAAACGTGTATGTCTGATGTTCGCAACATCCACAGACGACGTTTGGGGTTCAGCACACTGAGCGGTGCATTAAGGACATAAGCTCTCTACTGATTGCATAATCGCTACTCTCAACTATCAACTATATTTTCTCTAGGAACATATCTAAATAGTGGAACTAAAGCGCGAGCTTACGACATAATTTGCAAAGATCTTTTGACTATGTTCAGGATAATTAAGTTCATCTTATGAACTCCCACTCAGATAGACATCCCTCTAGTCATCTAAGTGATTACATGATCCGAGTCAACTAGTCCGTGTCCGATCATCACGTGAGACGGACTAGTCATCATCGGTGAACATCTTCATGTTGATCGTATCTACTATACGACTCATGCTCGACCTTTCGGTCTCTGTGTTCCGAGGCCATGTCGGTACATGCTAGGCTCGTCAAGTTAACCCTAAGTGTTTCGCGTGTGTAAATCTGTCTTACACCCGTTGTATGTGAATGTAAGAATCCATCACACCCGATCATCACATGGTGCTTAGAAGCGACGAACTTTAGCAACGGTGCACAGTTAGGGGAGAACACTTCTTGAAATTGTTGTAAGGGATCATCTTATTTACTATCGTCGTTCTAAGCAAATAAGATGCATAAGCATGATAAACATCACATGCAATCAAATAGTGACATGATATGGCCAATATCATTTTGCTCCTTTTGATCTCCATCTTCGGGGCTCCATGATCATCATCGTCATCGGCATGACACCATGATCTCCATCATCATGATCTCCATCATCGTGTCTTCATGAAGTTGTCTCGCCAACTATTACTTCTACTACTATGGCTACCGGTTAGCAATAAAGTAAAGTAATTACATGGCGTTGTTCAATGACACGCAGGTCATACAATAAATAAAGACAACTCCTATGGCTCCTGCCGGTTGTCATACTCATCGACATGCAAGTCGTGAATCCTATTACAAGAACATGATCAATCTCATACCTCACATATCATTCATCACATTCTTCTTGGCCATATCACATCACATAGCATACCCTGCAAAAACAAGTTAGACGTCCTCTAATTGTTGTTTGCATGTTTTACGTGGCTGCTATGGGTTTCTAGCAAGAACGTTTCTTACCTACACAAAACCACAACGTGATATGCCAATTGCTATTTACCCTTCATAAGGATCCTTTTCATCGAATCCGTTCCGACTAAAGTGGGAGAGACTGGCACCCGCTAGCCACCTTATGCACCAAGTGCATGTCAGTCGGTGGAACCTGTCTCACGTAAGAGTACGTGTAAGGTCGGTCCGGGCCGCTTCATCCCACAATACCGTCGAAACAAGATTGGACTAGTAACGGTAAGCATATTGAACAAAATCAACGCCCACAACTACTTTGTGTTCTACTCATGCAAATAATCTACGCAATAGACCTAGCTCATGATGCCACTGTTGGGGAACATAGCATAAATTCAAAATTTTCCTACGAACCACCAAGATCTATCTATGGAGAAACCAGCAACGAGGGGAAGGAGAGTGCATCTACATACCCTTGTAGATCGCTAAGCGGAAGCGTTCAAGAGAACGGGGTTGAAGGAGTCGTACTCGTCGTGATCCAAATCACCGGAGATCCTAGTGCCGAACGGACGGCACCTCCGCGTTCAACACACGTACAGCCCGGTGACGTCTCCCATGCCTTGATCCAGCAAGGTGAGAGGGAGAGGTTGAGGAAGACTCCATCCAGTAGCAGCACAACGGCGTGGTGGTGATGGAGGAGCGTGGCAATCCTGCAGGGCTTCGCCAAGCACCGCGGGAGAGGAGGAGTAAGAGAGGTAGGGCTGCGCCAATAGAGGGAAGAAACTCATGTCTTGGGCTGCTCCAATGCCTCCACTATATATAGGGGGAGAGGGGGCTGCGCCCCCACCTAGGTTTCCCGGTGGTCTCGGTACGTTACCTATAAAACCCGAAACTTTTCCGGTGACCAAAACAGGACTTCCCATATATAAATCTTCACCTCCGGACCATTCCAGAACTCCTCGTGACGTCCGGGATCTCATTCGGGACTCCGAACAACATTCGGTAACCACATACAAACTTCCTTTATAACCCTAGCGTCATCGAACCTTAAGTGTGTAGACCCTACGGGTTCGGGAGACATGTAGACATGACCGAGACGTTCTCCGGTCAATAACCAACAGCGGGATCTGGATACCCATGTTGGCTCCCACATGTTCCACGATGATCTCATCGGATGAACCACGATGTCAAGGACTCATTCGATCCCGTATACAATTCCCTTTGTCTAACGGTATTGTACTTGCCCGAGATTCGATCGTCGGTATACCGATACCTTGTTCAATCTCGTTACCGGCAAGTCTCTTTACTCGTTCCGTAACACATCATCCCATGATCAACTCTTTGATCACATTGTGCACATTATGATGATGTCCTACCGAGTGGGCCCAGAGATACCTCTCCGTCAACCGGAGTGACAAATCCTAGTCTCGATTCGTGCCAACCCAACAGACACTTTCGGAGATACCTGTAGTGCACCTTTATAGCCACCCAGTTACGTTGTGACGTTTGGTACACCCAAAGCATTCCTACGGTATCCGGGAGTTGCACAATATCATGGTCTAAGGAAATGATACTTGACATTAGAAAAGCTTTAGCATACGAACTGCGATCTTTTGTGCTAGGCTTAGGATTGGGTCTTGTCCATCACATCATTCTCCTAATGATGTGATCCCGTTATCAACGACATCCAATGTCCATGGTCAGGAAACCGTAACCATCTATTGATCAATGAGCTAGTCAACTAGAGGCTTACTAGGGACATGGTGTTGTCTATGTATCCACACATGTATCTGAGTTTCCTTTCAATACAATTATAGCATGGATAATAAACGATTATCATGAACAAGGAAATATAATAATAACCAATTTATTATTGCCTCTAGGGCATATTTCCAACATCTTATTCAGCCAGCTGCTCTAATATGTTCTCTTCTTTTGCAGATAAAAAAAGACCCGAAAGTGAAAAATGTGCTGCACTATAACAATCTCATCGAATGCCTTGATCTCCATCTTACAGAAATTGATTTGATCGACTACCGAGGCAGCACATCTGAGATTAAATTGGCCAGGTTCTTTGTTTTGGAGGCAAGTGTGCTCAAGGTAATGAGGTTTGGCGTTCTCTGGCACAACAATGAACGGCGTGCTGATCACCGCAAGCGTCTAAGCCTAAATGACAAAGTCTCCGCAGAAGCTGAATTTGTTTTTGAAACATCAAGTGGCCAGAGACTCGAAAACTTATTTGCCCATTAGCGGTGGATTTTAGTTTGTATGATAATGCTGCATCCACCTAAAGTAACGAAAGTTCTTACGTAAACTTCCTAGTAATTCCCTCTTCCTAGGTGCATCATTAATCCTAACATTTGTAATATCAGTTTGAAACTTGTAATATTCCCATGTCCTATTCCTGTGCTTTCAAAATCCTGCGAATCAAATAGGTCCTGAGTTGGTGGTGATGTTGTGCCTCCCATCTTTCACCAATAGCCGTCAGATCTAGATCTGACGCATACAAACCAAGCTTCTCCTTTTTTGCAAAAATATGCCCGTACTTGTTCCCTATTTACAAACAACTCCTTGTCTCTCACAATCAGCCTTATCTCCTCCCCACCACATTTAGAAGGTGGTGGAAAAATCTGGCGCGATGGCCGCTGCCGGAGCCGTCCACCCCCAATCTTGGTGTTCCGTGCAATGCACGGGCATCTACGCACGGGAAATTATGTCGAACAGGGCTAGTTGTAAGCAGGCTAGCTCTACAGCCATGATGATAGTGACTGCAGACGCTTAGGCTGACTATGGTATGCCGAACATGGCGCCTATACTCAGGTGTCATCTCCGGCGCAGGGTCTTGTCACTTCACTGTGAGGAGCAGCACGTAATAATTTGACCAACGAGTAGTACAGTGCTAGTACTAGTAGCACCTGTTGGAAATATGCCCTAGAGGCAATAATAAAAGGATTATTATTATATTTCCTTGTTCATGTTAATTGTCTTTTATTCATTCTATAATTGTATTATCTGGAAATCGTAATACACGTGTGAATACTTAGACCACAATATGTCCCTAGTGAGCCTCTAGTTGACTAGCTCGTTGATCAACAGATAGTCATGGTTTCCTGACTATGGACATTGGATGTCATTGATAATGGGATCACATCATTAGAATGATGTGATGGACAAGACCCAATCCTAAGCATAGCACAAAGATCGTGCAGTTCATTTGCTAGAGCTTTTCCAATGTCAAGTATCTTTTCCTTAGACCATGAGATCATGTAACTCCCGAATACCGTAGGAGTGCTTTGGGTGTACCAAACATCACAACTTAACCGGGTGACTATAAAGGTGCACTACAGGTATCTCCGAAAGTGTCTGTTGGGTTGACACGGATCGAGACTGGGATTTGTCACTCCGTATGACGGAGAGGTATCTCTGGGCCCACTCGGTAATGCATCATCATAATGAGCTCAAAGTGACCAAGTGTCTGGTCACGGGATCATGCATTACAGTATGAGTAAAGTGACTTGCCGGTAACAAGATTGAACGAGGTATTGGGATACCGATGATCGAATCTCGGGCAAGTAACATACCAATTGACAAAGGGAATTGTATACGGGATTGCTTAAATCCTCGACATCGTGGTTCATCCGATGAGATCATCGAGGAGCATGTGGGAGCCAACATGGGTATCCAGATCCCGCTGTTGGTTATTGACCGGGGAGCCATCTCGGTCATGTCTATATGTCTCCCGAACCCGTAGGGTCTACACACTTAAGGTTCAGTGACGCTAGGGTTGTAAAGATATTAGTATGCAGCAAACCGAAAGTTGTTCGGAGACTCGGATGAGATCCCGGACGTCATGAGGAGTTCCGGAATGGTCCGGAGGTAAAGAATTATATATGGGAAGTCGAGTTTCGGCCATCAGGAAAGTTTCGGGGTTCACCGGTATTGTACCGGGACCACCGGAAGGGTCCCGGGGGTCCACCAGGTGGGGCCACCCATCCCGGAGGGCCCCATGGGCTGAAGTGGGAGGGGAACCAGCCCATGGTGGGCTGGTGCGCCCCCCTGGGCCCCCCTCTGCGCCTAGGGTTGGGAACCCTAGGGGAGGGGGCGCCTCCACTTGCCTTGGGGGGCACTCCACCCCCTGGCCGCCGCCCCCTTGGGAGATCCCATCTCCAGGGCCGGCGCCCCCCTGGGGTCCTTATATAAAGAGGGAGGGTGGGAGGGCAGCCGCACCCTGACATCTGGCGCCTCCCTACCCCCTTTGCTACACCTCCTCCTCCCGTAGTCGCTTGGCGAAGCCCTGCCGGAGCCCTGCTGCATCCACCACCACGCCGTCGTGCTGCTGGATCTTCATCAACCTCTCCTTCCCCCTTGCTGGATCAAGAAGGAGGAGACGTCACGCTAACCGTACATGTGTTGAACGCGGAGGTGCCGTCCGTTCGGCGCTAGGATCTCCGGTGATTTGGATCACGACGAGAACGACTCCCTCAACCCCGTTCTCTTGAACGCTTCCACACGCGATCTACAAGGGTATGTAGATGCACTCCTCTCTCTCGTTGCTAGATGAACTCATAGATTGATCTTGGTGAACGTAGGAATTTTTTTATTTTATGCAACGTTCCCCAACAGCACCACCGTCTAGATTTAAGAGTACTACCACGTCCATCTGGATTTTAGTACTTAACTAGCAATATCTAGTAGTAATGCATGTCACAAAAAATGTACTACTCCCTTTGTAAATAAATACATGGTGTTTTATTCCTATCGGCGAGAGAACTTAATGTTTTTTTGCTAACTACTAATAGGATTACATGCAATGAACTAAACACTGCATGTCATGTTTGGTAGTCTCAAGTCATTGAAAGCATGCACGGCCCACATCTCTCATTGGTTGATATGTCACAAAATAAGAAACAAGGAGGGAGTTAATGCACCATGCCTAAGTGTTTTGGGATTATTTGGTTTTCGTAATGTGACTTACACAACATTTTTTTTACATGCATTAACATTTTATTAGTTAAATCAAAGTTCAAAACTTGGCGCAAAATGCAAAGGGGACCAATAAACCAGTAAACATCAAACTTCTCTCGTTTGGCCCCAACTAGAGGTCCGGTGAGATGACTATACTGCACCAGCACGGAGGGGGACGCAGCTTCATTGACTTATGGCAACTGCCTTTGGGTGAATGACACGTGGGCCCAGGGGGTGGCTGGCCCACCTATCATACAACCAAAGGCAGGTGCAGTAGAGGGCCTAGGAGTAGTACGAAATCCTACGCACCTACGCACGCTAACCAAGGGCAAGAGTGATCACTCGAATCGCAAGATCAGTCGACCCATGGAGGCGATGAGCGCGAGCATCAGCCGGCTGTGCCAGATGGTCCACGACGCCGGCCTGCGGCCCGGCAACAAGGAACGTCTCTAGGTAGTATTGCTTGAGGCCGCCAGGGCGAGGGGCCGCTTGGACGACAACTTTGTCTCCTTGTTCGATGAGGTCCTCATTGGTTTCCTCAACAAGTTCACCGTCGTCAAGAAGCTCGCAGACGACTTTGACGTAAGCCTCCAGCCGATGCGCCCAGGCTCTGCGATGCCCGCCACCCTCAACGGCCACTATGGTGACAACCTCTTCGACGCACTGGTAGCCCTGCGACTGCCCGCTGTCGCACCGGAGAGTGTCCACCTCGAGGTCGCGCTCGCTGCACAGCGCCTGGCGCAGCAAGACACCATCGACATAATCACCCACGTCTACACGCAAATCGTCCACAAGGACTACTACATGCAAGAGGAGGACGATAGGACGCTGGCCTTCTTGGACCGCAGGGCAACCTTGGACGGCACTGTTCAGAAGCACGTTGAGCTTGCCGCCAATGCCGCTGCTCCTCACACGTCGGTTGGTGACCCGGTGCACTAGGGCATGAGGATGTCGTTGATGGATCCGTATGTATTTTTATCTTTCCGTCAAATCCATGTAGTAGTATATGATACTACAGTAATTATCTTACCTTTTGCATCAACTTCATATTTTTCGTACGTACTCCATGCATGAACGGCGCTAGAACCAAACTTCTCATTACTCTAGGCAAAACCGTTATTTTCTATCTATCGATCGCGCCATGGAGCAGAACCAAAATTTACAAGTTACGAGTTCAAAAGGAAAAGCCTGCCGTGTTTGCGTCGCACCCCCACACGGTTGGTCCGACACGCCGCTCAAGCGAGAATGCATGCGGTGTTGCATTTTCACTTACAAGTGGGACCGCAGTTGAGCAAACCGACTATCGGCAAACCCCCACCCCGCCCACCGCGCGATGGCTAAGAAAACAGGAGGGAGAAAAGATGGTTGTAGCACGGACTCCAAGAAAATTGGTGTCAGATGGGACTCGTGTTGGTGGCGTGTGCCGTACTGCTAGACGTGAATGCTAGTTATGGCCCATGCCAGCCCACTATATCGAGCCTATATCGAGGTACATAGAACAAATTTCTTGCAGTCCGTGCTCAGCCCTCCTCTATCTCTCTTCTCAGCCAGCCAGCGGACGCGCGGAGCCCATCGTCTGTTTGCTCACATGCGGCCCCACATGTCAGTGAAAATGCAAGAGGACCCACTGAACCTGCACATCTTTCACCTCGACGTGCTGGTGATGAAAAAAAATCCAAGAAAGATCTTCGGTGGCCGCTTTTGGAGTTACTCAAGAGTAGTAAGATTCTATTTACAGTTTAACCCAAGATGCACATCTCGTGGCTTCAACCACCACTCTATTTTCTTTCATGACACAACCTGGATGCTGGATGTCCCACGTGTCGGCAAAAGGAGGAAGAACCCGACCAAATCTTCGGTTGTGCTCTCGGATTAGACTAGTTGTGCTAACTTAAAAAAATTATTGTGTACTCCCTCCGTTCCAAAATACTTGACTTCCATTTGTCCAAAAATGGATGTACCTATATACGAAAACATGTCTAGATACATATATATTTTGACAAATAGAAGGCATGTATTGTGCAACGGAGGGAGTAGAATGGATGCAAGTTTTTGTTGGGGAACGTAGTAATTTCAAAAAAATTCCTACGCACATGCAAGATCATGGTGATGCATAGCAACGAGAGGGGAGAGTGTTGTCCACGTACCCTCGTAGATCGAAAGCGGAAGCGTTAGCACAACGTGGTTGATGTAGTCGTACGTCTTCACGGCCCGACCGATCAAGCACCGAAACTACAACACCTCCGAGTTCTAGCACACTTTCAGCTCGATGACGTCCCTCGAACTCCGATCCAGCCGAGTGTCGAGGGAGAGTTCCATCAGCACAATGGCATGGTGACGATCTTGATGTTCTACCGTCGCAGGGCTTCGCCTAAGCACCACTACAATATTATCGAGGAGGACTATGGTGGAGGGGGGCACCGCACACGGCTAAGAGATCCAAGGGATCAATTGTTGTGTCTTTGGTGCTAGCCCTGCCCCTCTATTTATATGTTGAGCCCCGGGGTCGAAACTTGGAGCAAAAGCCTCCTCAAAGTCGGTTTTTCCCGAAAGGCAAGAGTACCACTCAGACTCCAGGACCAAACGCCACAATCCTTGGCGTCTGGCCCAGACGCCATGGGCCTCGGCATCTGGCCCAGGGCCAGACGCCACGGTCTCCCGCGTTTGGCCCCCTGGCCTCCGCAAAACTCCTTTTGCACCGACCTAAGGCCTCGTGGGCTTGACCCCTTGGCCTAACCATATCATCCAATATATGAATCTTTACGTCTCGACCATTTCGAGACTCCTCGTCATGTCCCCGATCTTATCCGGGACTCCGAATTCCTTCGGTACATCAAAACATATAAACTCATAATATAACTGTCATCGAAACCTTAAGCGTGCGGACCCTACGGGTTCGAGAACAATGTAAGCATGACCGAAACACGTTTCCAGTAAATAACCAATAGCGGAACCTGGATGCTCATATTGGCTCCCACATATTCTACGAAGATCTTTATCGGTCAAACCGCATAACAACATACGTTGTTCCCTTTGTCATCGGTATGTTACTTGCCCGAGATTCGATCGTCGGTATCTCAATACCTAGTTCAATCTCGTTACAGGCAAGTCTCTTTACTCATTCCGTAATACATCATCTCGCAACTAACTCATTAGTTACAATGCTTGCAAGGCTTATAGTGATGTGCATTACTGAGTGGGCCCAGAGATACCTCTCCGACAATCGGAGTGACAAATCCTAATCTCGAAATACGCCAACCCAACAAGTACCTTTGGAGACACCTGTAGAGCACCTTTATAATCACCCAGTTACGTTGTGACGTTTGGTAGCACACAAAGTGTTCCTCCGGTAAACGGGAGTTGCATAATCTCATAGTCATAGGAACATGTATAAGTCATGAAGAAAGCAATAGCAATATACTAAACAATCGTGTGCTAAGCTAACGGAATGGGTCATGTCAATCACATCATTCTCCTAATGATGTGATCCCATTAATCAAATGACAACTCATGTCTATGGCTAGGAAACGTAACCATCTTTGATTCAACGAGCTAGTCAAGTAGAGGCATACTAGTGATACTATGTTTGTCTATGTATTGACACATGTATTATGTTTCCGGTTAATACAATTCTAGCATGAATAATAAACATTTATCATGAAATAAGGAAATAAATAATAACTTTATTATTGCCTCTAGGGCATATTTCCTTCAGTCTCCCACTTGCACTAGAGTCAATAATCTAGTTCACATCGCCATGTGATTTAACACCAATATTCACATCTGTATGTGATTAGTACCCATAGTTCACATCGTCATGTTATCAACACCCAAAGTGTTTACTAGAGTGAGTAATCTAGTTCACATCGCTATGTGATTAACACCCAAAGAGTACTAAGGTATGATCATGTTTTGCTCGTGAGAGAAGTTTAGTCAATGGGTCTCTCATATTCAGAGCCGTATGTATTTTGCAAATATGCTATGTCTAAAATGCTTTATACGAAGCTACTCTAGCTAATTGCTCCCACTTTCAATATGTATCCAGATTGAGACTTAGAGTCATCTGGATCGGTGTAAAAGCTTGCATCGATGTAACTCTTTACGACGAACTCTTTTATCACCTCCATAATCGAGAAGCATCTCCTTAGTCCTCACTAAGGATATTCTTGACCATTGTCCAGTGATCTACTCTTACATCAAAATTGTACTCCTTTGCCAAACTCAAAGCAAGGTATACAATAGGTCCGGTACACAGCATAGCATACTTTATAGAACCTATGACTGAGGCATAGGGAATGACTTTTTCATTCTCTTTCTATTTTCTGCCATGGTCAGGTTTTGAGTCTTACTCAACTTCATACCTTTGCATCACAGGCAAGAACTCTTTCTTTGACTGTTCCATTTTGAACTACTTCAAAATCTTGTCAAGGTATGTACTCATTGAAAAATCTTATCAAGCGTCTTGATCTATCTCTATAGATCTTGATGCTCAATGTGTAAGCAACTTCACCGAGGTCTTTCTTTGAAAAACTCCTTTCAAACACTTCTTTATGCTTTCCAGAAAATTCTACATCATTTCCGATCAAGAATATGTCATTCACATATACTTATCAGAAAGTCTATAGTGCTCCCACTCACTTTCTTGTAAATAGAGGCCTTTCCAAAAGTCTGTATAAAACCACATGCTTTGATCAACTCATCAAAGCGTATATTCCAACTCCGAGATGCTTGCACTAGTCCATTGATGGATCGCTAGAGCTTGCACATTTTGTTAGCACCTTTAGGATTAACAAAACCTTCTGGTTGCATCATATACAACTCTTCTTTAAAAAATCCATTAAGGAATGCAGTTTTGACATCCATTTGCCAGATTTCATAAAATGTGGCAATTGCTAACATGATTCGGACAGACTTTAAGCATCGATACGAGTGAGAAAATCTCATTGTATTCAACACCTTGATCTTGTCGAAAACCTTTTGTGACAAGTCGAGCTTTGTAGATAGTAACACTACTATTAGTGTCTGTCTTCCTCTTGAAGATCCATTTATTTAACATGGCTTGCTGATCATCGAGCAAGTCAATCAAAGTCCATACTTTGTTCTCATACATGGATCATATCTCAGATTTTATGGCCTCAAGCCATTTCACGGAATCTGGGCTCATCATCGCTTCCTCATAATTCGTAGTTTCATCATGGTCTAGTAACATGACTTCCAGAACATGATTATCGTACCACTCTGGTGCGGATCTTACTCTAGAAGACCTACGAGGTTCTATAGTAACTTGTTCTGAAGTTTCATGATCATCATCATTAGCTTCCTCACTAATTGGTGTAGGAATCACTGGAACTGATTTCAGTGATGAACTATTTTCCAATTCAGGAGAAGGTACTTTTACCTTATCAAGTTCTACTTTCTCCCACTCACTTCTTTCGAGAGAAACTCCTTCTCTAGAAAGGATCCATCTTAGCAACAAATATCTTGCTTTCGGATTTGTGATAGAAGGTGTACCCAATAGTTTCCTTTGGGTATTCTATGAAGACGCACTTCTCCGATTTGGGTTCGAGCTTATCAGGTTGAAACTTTTCCACATAAGCATCGCAGTCCCAAACTTTAAGAAACGACAACTTTGGTTTCTTGCCAAACCACACTTCATAAGGCGTCGCCTCAACGGATTTTGATGTTGCCCTATTTAACGTGAATGCAGCTGTCTCTAATGCATAACCCCAAAACAATAGTGGTAAACCGATAAGAGAGATCATAGATTGCACAATATCCAATAAAGTGCGGTTACGACGTTCGGACACACCATAACGCTATAGTGTTCCAGGTGGTGTGAACTGTGAAACTATTCCACATTGTTTTATATGAAGGCCAAACTCGTAACTAATATTCTTCTCCACGATCAGATTGTAGAAACTTTATTTTCTTGTTACGATGATTCTTCACTTCACTCTGAATTTCTTTGAACATTTCAAATGTTTCAGACTTGTGTTTCATTAAGTAGATATACCCATATCTGCTCAAATCATCTGTGAAGGTTAGAAAATAACGATACTTGCCACGAGCATCAACACTTATTGGATCGCATACATCGGTATGTATTATTTTCAATAAGTCAGTAGCTCGTTCCATTGTTCCAGAGAACGGAGTTTCAGACATCTTGCCCAAAAGGCACGGTTCGCAAGCATCAAATGATTCATAATCAAGTTATTCCAAAAACCCATCAGCATGGAGTTTCTTCACGCACTTTACACCGATATGACCCAAACGGCAGTGCCACAAATAAGTTGCACTATCATTATCAACTTTGCATCTTTTGGCATCAATATTATGATTATGTGTATCACTACGATCGAGATCCAATAAACTATTTTCATTGGGTGTATGACCATCGAAGGTTTTATTCATGTAAAAAGAACAACAATTATTCTCTGACTTTAAATGAATAATCATATTGCAATAAACATGATCAAATCATATTTATGCTCAACGCAAACGCCAAATAACATTTATTTAGGTTTAACACTAATCCCGAAAGTATAGGGAGTGTGCGATGATGATCATATCAATCTTGGAACCACTTCCAACACACATCGTCACTTCACCCTCAACTAGTTTCTGTTTATTCTGTAACTCCTGTTTCGAGTTACTAATCTTAGCAACCGAACAAGTATCAAATACTCAGGAGCTACTATAAACACTAGTAAGGTACACATCAATAACCTGTATATCAAATATACCCTTGTTCACTTTGCCATCCTTCTTATCCACCAAATATTCAGGGCATTTCCGCTTCCAGTGACCATTTCCTTTGCAGTAGAAGCACTTAGTTTCAGGCTTTGGTCCAGCTTTGGGCTTCTTCACGGGAGTGACAACTTGCTTGCCATTCTGCTTGAAGTTCCCTTTCTTTCCCTTCGCCCTTTTCTTGAAACTAGTGATCTTGTCAATCATCAACACTTGATGCTCTTTTCTTGATTTCTACCTTCGTCGATTTCAGCATCACGAATAGCTCGGGAATCATTTTCGTCATCCCTTGCATACTATAGTTCATCACGAAGTTCTAGTAACTTGGTGATGGTGACTAGAGAACTCTGCCAATCACTATCTTATCTGGAAGATTAACTCCCACTTGATTCAAGCGATTGTTAGTACTCAGACAATCTAAGCACTTGCTCACTAGTTGAGCAATTCTCCTCCATCTTTTAGGCGAAGTATTTGTCAAAGGTCTCATACCTCTTGACACGGGCATGAGTCTGAAATACCAATTTCATCTCTTGAAACATCTTATATGTTCCATGACGTTTCAAAAATGTTTTTGTAGTCCCAGTTCTAAGCCATAAAACATGGTGCACAAAACTATCAAGTAGTCATCATATTGAGCTAGCCAAACGTTCATAATGTCTGCATCTGCTCCTGCAATAGGTTTGTCACCTAGCGGTGCATCAAGGACATAATTTTTCTGTGCAGCAACGAGGATAATCCTCAGATCACGGATCGAATCCGCATCATTGCTACTAACATCTTTCAACATAGTTTCTCTCTAGGAACATATCAAAATAAACATATGAAAGCAACAACGCGAGTTATTGATCTACAACATAATTTGCAAAATACTACCAGGACTAAGTTCATGATAAATTAAAGTTCAATTAATCATATTACTTAAGAACTCCCACTTAGATAGACATCCCTCTAATCTTCTAAGTGATCACGTGATCCAAATCAACTAAACCATGTCCGATCATCACGTGAGATGGAGTAGTTTCAATGGTGAACATCATTATGTTGATCATATCTACTATATGATTCACGCTCGACCTTTCGGTCTCCGTGTTCCGAGGCCATATCTGTTATATGCTAGGCTCGTCAAGTTTAACCTGAGTATTCCGCGTGTGCAACTGTTTTTCACCCGTTGTATTTGAACGTAGATCCTATCACACCCGATCATCACGTGGTGTCTCAGCACGAAGAACTTTCGCAATGGTGCATACTCAGGGAGAACACTTTTACTATGATAATTTAGTGAGGGATCATCTTATAATGCTACCACCAATCAAAGCAAGATAAGATGCATAAAAGATAAACATCACATGCAATCAATATAAGTGATATGATATGGCCATCATCATCTTGTGCTTGTGATCTCCATCTTCGAAGCACCGTCATGATCACCATTGTCACCGGCGCGACACCTTGATCTCCATCGTAGCATCGTCGTCGTCTCGCCAATCTTATGCTTCTACGACTATCGCTACCGCTTAGTGATAAAGTAAAGCATTACAGGGCGATTGCATTGCATACAATAAAGCGACAACCATATGGCTCCTGCCAGTTGCCGATAACTCGGTTACAAAACATGATCATCTCATACAATAAAATTTAGCATCATGTCTTGACCATATCACATCATAACATGCCCTGCAAAAACAAGTTAGACGTCCTCTACTTTGTTGTTGCAAATTTTACGTGCCTGCTACGGGCTGAGCAAGAACCGTTCTTACCTACGCATCAAAACCACAATGATAGTTTGTCAAGTTGGTGTTGTTTTAACCTTCGCAAGGACCGGGCGTAGCCACACTCGGTTCAACTAAAGGGAGAGAGACAGACACCCGCCGGTCACCTTTAAGCAACTAGTGCTCGTGGCGGTGAAACCAGTCTCGCATAAGCGTACGCGTAATGTCGGTCCGGACCGCTTCATCTCACAATACCACTGAACCAAAGTATGACATGCTGGTAAGCAGTATGACTTATATTGCCCACAACTCACTTGTGTTCTACTCGTGCATATGACATCTATGCATAAAACCAGACTCGGATGCCACTGTTGGGGAACATAGTAATTTCAAAAAAAATCCTACGCACATGCAAGATCATGGTGATGCATAGCAACGAGAGGGGAGAGTGTTGTCCACGTACCCTCGTAGACCGAAAGCGGAAGCGTTAGCACAATGTGGTTGATGTAGTCGTACGTCTTCACGGCCCGACCAATCAAGCACTGAAACTACGGCACCTCCGAGTTCTAGCACACGTTCAACTCGATGACGTCCCTCGAACTTCGATCCAGCCGAGTGTCGAGGGAGAGTTCCGTCAGCATGACGGCGTGGTGACGATCTTGATGTTCTACCATCGCAGGGCTTCGCCTAAGCACCGCTACAATATTATCGAGGAGGACTATGGTGGAGGGGGGCACCGCACACGGCTAAGAGATCCAAGGGATCAATTGTTGTGTATTTGGTGCTAGCCCTGCCCCTCTATTTATATGTTGAGCCCCGGGGTCGAAACTTGGAGCAAAAGCCTCCTCAAAGTCGGTTTTCCCGAAAGGCAAGAGTCCCACTTGGACTCCAGGACCAAACGCCACAATCCTTGGTGTCTGGCCCAGGGCCAGACGCCAGGGTCTCCGGCGTTTGGCCCCCTGGCCTCCGCAAAACTCCTTTTGCACCGACCTAAAGCCTCGTGGGCTTGACCCCTTGGCCTAACCATATCATCCAATATATGAATCTTTACGTCTCGACCATTTCGAGACTCCTCGTCATGTCCCCGATCTGATCCGGGACTCCGAATTCCTTCGGTACATCAAAACATATAAACTCATAATATAACTGTCATCGAAACCTTAAGCGTGTGGACCCTACGGGTTCGAGAACAATGTAGACATGACCGAAACACGTTTCCGGTCAATAACCAATAGCGGAACCTGGATGCTCACATTGGCTCCCACATATTCTATGAGGATCTTTATCGGTCAAACCGCATAACAACATACGTTGTTCCCTTTGTCATCGGTATGTTACTTGCCCGAGATTCGATCGTTGGTATCTCAATATTCAATCTCGTTACAGGCAAGTCTCTTTACTCGTTCCGTAATACATCATCTCGCAACTAACTCATTAGTTACAATGCTTGCAAGGCTTATAGTGATGTGCATTACTGAGTGGGCCCAGAGATACCTCTCCGACAATCGAAGTGACAAATCCTAATCTCGAAATACGCCAACCCAACAAGTACCTTTGGAGACACCTGTAGAGCACCTTTATAATCACCCAGTTACGTTGTGACGTTTGGTAGCACACAAAGTGTTCCTCTGGTAAACGGGAGTTGCATAATCTCATAGTCATAGGAACATGTATAAGTCATGAAGAAAGCAATATCAATATACTAAACAATCGTGTGCTAAGCTAACGGAATGGGTCATGTCAATCACATCATTCTCCTAATGATGTGATCCCATTAATCAAATGACAACTCATGTCTATGGCTAGGAAACGTAACCATCTTTGATTCAACGAGCTAGTCAAGTAGAGGCATACTAGTGACACTATGTTTGTCTATGTATTCACACATGTATTATGTTTCCGGTTAATACAATTCTAGCATGAATAATAAACATTTATCATGAAATAAGGAAATAAATAATAACTTTATTATTGCCTCTAGGGCATATTTCCTTCAGTTTTTGTATTGGGAAGAAGAGTACATCCATATATTGATAGAGCGCAATTTAGTAGATGTTCTATCACTTTTAGCTAGCACAGAGGCTATAGATGAGATTAGTGCACTTGTTGATACTCCTACTTGGTATGCGTGTTGCTGCTTAGACGCAGAGAAAAACGGACCGGAGGGAGTACTAAAATAGAGGCTAGACATGAGACTAGATGCGAGGAAGCAACGTCTACTTCTTTACACTCGAAGAAGAAAGAAGCACGCAAGATCGAGCCTCCGCAGATCAAGAATGAATGCACCAAAAAAGGCACTAATCCAACTTACAGGAGTAGTAAAATGTATTCTTGTGGTTCTTGTTTTCTTTGGTCTTGTTTTTCTAGTCAAAATTATCGTTGGAGTTCGTGCAAAATGGAGGTCCGTTTGGGGTCGTGCGTTGTAGTTGGCCTTACAAGTGGGACCGCAGTTAAGGAAACCGACTATCGACAAACCCCCACCTCGCCCGCCGCATGATGGCTGAGTTAGAGGAACAATGAGGTTGAAGAGATTGCTCTAGCACGGACTCCAAGAAATATGGTGTCAGATGGAAGTCGTGCTGGTGGCGTGTGCCGTACTCCTGGACGTGAATGCTTGTTCTGGCCCATGCCACCCTACTACTCCTACTACTTACTATATAGTAGTAATACTACTAGTATCGAGGATTCGAGGTGCTGGTTACGTAGTAGAGTACAGTATGGCTACAGTAAAAACACCCGCACAACGCGCGAAGCATGTGAAGCTAGTACTCCCTCTGCTCCTTTTTGGTTTGCGCCTAAGAAAATTCAGTTTTTCCCTCAAAGTTCTGCGCCTTAGCTTCTTTACCCCGCTCTTTCCACTGGTACCCCTCCCATCTGTTCCGCTTTGACTGCATGTGCAGCCGCAGTAACTCCCAACTCTCTTTCCCATACCAATCGCCCCTTCCCAAGGCGTGCGCATGCAGATAAAGTGACACACATGCAGGCATGGAAGAGTGAGACGCATGCAGACTTGAAAGAGAGAGAGAGATGCATGCAGCGCGAGAATTCCGGTGTGGGGCAGGCTCAACCAATGGTATGCATGCCTAGAAAAACTAACCCTAGCCTCTCTCGGTAGCACATCAGGGTTAGAACTGTCCAATTTCAAACAAAACAATCGCTCCTTAGTATCCTGGCTTCACCTTAGACGCAAACAAAAGAGGACCGGAGGGAGTACAAATAGTGTACTACTATTGTTGATTGGCCTCATCCGATAACCTGTTGCAATGCACGTACAATTATGTATTCAGAAAATATTTTTTTGCCTCGTCGCACCACTCACTCACAGAAGCGACTCGAAAGCCATTCATAAATTTAGTAAGTTTGTCACTGGCGTATCATTTTATTACATACAACAGGTCATCAACCCACATCGACAACGAGGATACATTATAAATACTAAAGTTTTCACCACACAACAAATAACAAGCAATGAAATGAACTTCAACTCAACCATTCCTCGGCATTGGAAATGCTTGCTTTGAACCACAAGTGATTCTCTGGGACGGGCCATCCATTGTCGATCTAGAGACCAACGCAGGACTGATCATCCAGGCTGAAGCGGCCTACTATATCAGTACCAGGGTAGGGAACCACCTAAATGTCTGAGGTATAGACACAGTTGCTTCTCATAAATGGTAGTAACGTTGTGTCAACAGCAGTTGGATCGCCTTTCACCATCATTGGATAGTTTTGTCCAAGGAAGAGCGAGTTTTCTCCAAGACTATCAATTCTGTACCAGGGAGAAGGAGTTGGCGCTAGCACACTAGTATCCATCCCGAATACCATGCAACGGGTGTTGGAATAGGTCCGGAGAGTGCGACCATGGGAGACTACACCTGCTTCCTTAGCAGTAACATCATCAGTGGGCTGTATACACACGAGAAGAGGTGATCCATCAGAATTAGTTGCCAGGCGCCAAATAGTATATGGGCGCTGCTCGTCCTCATGCTCGTGATCATCACCATCGTCATCTCCCCCTTGGTTATAAAAATCTTCAAGTATAGGTGGTGGAATGTTCGCAGGACCTTGGAAACACAAGAAGAAGGTTAATTAGTAAAGGGAAACTTGCTAACCCGCATGCATGTGGATGAAACAATTATAATTACGGTGGAAGACAAACGTACCGAAACAACGACTCCATGCAAAAACAGTGCCACGAGTGGTGGCAGCAAACACAAGGCCCTCGTATTCAATTGCATCACAGTACTCATCCGTGTACAGAAACTGATTTTTGAGCAATATCCATCGAGTCAAACCAGCAAGGACGGCAACAAGCTTGTCGAAGATAGCAACAACTTCATAGTTGTTGTAATTCCAAGAGCGGTTGGGAACTCGAGAAATTGCTATCTTCCGTAGAAGACAGTCACCATGATTGTATTTGAACGTGCGTACAATACCGGTGTGCTCAACCTCTGGGCAGTCTGCTGAGATTTTTGGAAGTGGAACCCGGTCACGAGTGTACACATTCACAAGTTCCCACTCGCAGTTGGACCCAATGTAAACAACCCAATCTCCATTTGCGCCTGCCCAAGCCTTGCCCTCAAGCGATGGCATCTTAACATCATACGTATCATTATCAAGCGGCATCAACTTGCACAGGGCGAGGCCTCCATCGTAACGGCACCAGTCATCAGGGTCACGGCGAAGAAGATAGGGGAGATCAAACCGCTCCTTGACTCTTGGGTTCCTTGTAATGATGTTATTAGTTGAGTCAAGAATGGGCTTGAACGAACCTGCCATGCTAGCCGAGGTGATGACGTCGCACCGATCAATGAGTTCCTCCACCACGTCATCTTTCAGATCGGGGCAAGAATAACGGGGTCGTTTCTGTCCTGTTCCCTCCATGGAGAAGATGATCGAACAATGGCAGAAGAAAGGGTGAAGGGCTGAAGGAAAATGGAGGAGGAAGAGGAAGAGTGTGCGACATCAGTTCCAAATCGAGAGGGAAAGGCAAAGAGTCGGTGGGCGGTTGCCAGTTTGCCACGGTTCACGAAGGGGCACCCCGGCCTACACGTCGGTTCGGAAATACTCCTACTACTCGCCGTCGTCTCACTGATATGTTGGAACGGGACCACATGTCAACGAAACATGGTGTGTAATTTCTCGTGCAAAATGCGATCTGGCCGCGTTGGCCCGAGGTGCCGCATTAGTTATCGACCTTTGTTTTTTTAATGGCGTGCCTTTCAGTTTTGAAGCACGACTAACTGGTACTGTACACAGAGAAAATATAAACTACTCTACCACTACTCCACCTCCAGTACTAGTAGTATAAAAAAGATATATAGGCTGGAGCTTTAGCGCTTTCTTGCCAAGGGCTGCCCACTTGCTTCTCACACTACCACCCTCTCTCCAGATCTAAAAAAGACGGCCCCTCTCTCCCTCCTCACCGGTGGTCACAGATCCGCCGGGGAAGAAAAGGACGTGCAGCGTTGACGCACTCGTCGTCGGCGAGCGAGGTCACGCACTGACGACAAGGCCGTCCTCTCAGACCTAGCGCCCGCGCTGGATGGCCTCCGTCCCCAAGCTCGCTGCCGTAGTGTGTGCGGAGGACGACGACCACGAGCGAAGCCACTTCCCGCCGACCCTCAGGTATGCTACCTCTTTTCGAACCATACCCTTGTTCTATTGCCCCATCTGGCACGTCGTTGCATGTGGATCTTTTTCCACTCCACCATCTTCCCAATTTGCTATCCTCTGCTCTGCTCGCCACGAGACGAAAACCATAATTTGCACTATTAAAGGAAACCCTACTTCATGCAGACTAATCCATGTCTGGGTTGAATAAGGAAAGGAAGGGAGACTGTACTGTCCAAGAGAGTAGGCATCGAACCCGCATCTAGGTTGAAAAGGGGAAAATCAGTAGCTAAGGAACGAGTCTCGTGTCTCTTGGTTGAAGAAGGGTAGAAAGGCATGACAACGCAATAGAGAATGACCAGGTCGATCGGTTTGTTGTCCTCACATAGGAAAAAGGTGGCTAAAGAGAACAAAAATGGGACGTAATCCACATATTCTGCCTGGATATTTGTTGCTCTGGGCAACCATACCTCCCTCACCACTCTGCGTCCGTGGAGGTACATCGTACTGGTGCGCCCACTGTCTGAATGGGCCTCCCATGCTCTTATTGCCACTTTTTTTGCTGTTAGTATAACGCCAGCAGTCAAGTCAAGCAATGCTACTGCTAAAGTGAAGCCACATTTAACTAATGCCACTCTCAGTCTAATGCCACAGATAAATTTAAGCAATGCCATTTAATGTCACTGGATTATTTCAGGGTTAGCTTTTGATTGTGGATGTATTGTTACCTTTAGATTTTGTCTAATGCCACTAGTATACCAATGCTGAAACTTATTACCTTTACATTTTGTATTGTTAATTCTTATAGAAACCTCCCAGTGCTAGAGTTTATTGAAATCTGTTCAGTAAAACCATTGTACTGTACCTTGTAATAAACTAACTACTCTACTGTTGCACTAGCCACTGGATTAGTGTATATTTGTAGTATTCGAATGGTGTAGAGTTCACTCAAATTATCCCGGTAAAGCTAGTCACACCTTTGTTAAAATTAATGTTCATTATGTTATCGGAGGAGGTCTGTATGTTTGTCTCTAATGCCTGTTGACTACATACCTGACATCATGATGTAATGTTAAGTCATTTCCTTTTGTACAGTGTCACTGAATTGTCAAGGCAGTGATGGCATTTTATTTTAGTAGAACTGCACAAAATTTGCTTAAAAGAAGAGGAAAGGTCAGGAATGGCTCAGTTTTTCAGGAAAAAAAACTATGTATGCCTTCTTGACATCAGCCGTTGTTGCTTTATTTATTCCTTCAAACAGGTTGTTAGAAACAGTCTTGCTACCTTTTCCCATTAAGAAATTCGAATGCTTATATTTGTGAGTCTATGCTTCAACTAGTGCCACTTTTATAGTAATCACACTTTCAATATCTATGCAAACAGGGATGCTCGATTTTAGTGGAGCTGCACAAAAAGTCCAACTGGTTCAACATTAGGAGCATGTTTTTTTCCAAACCTTTATATCCAATTGGTGGCACTATGAGCTGTTCATTACGAAGGTACATGGTTTGCTACTATCTTGCTACTCTTTTTGTACTGTCATTAGATAGTAATACTAGTGGTTTGCTAGCTGCTTGATATGTTACTAGCTGCTTGATATTTGTGCAGACAGAGATGTCTGCCCGTTGCTATTTGGCAAACAAACAAAGTGTCCGCAATTTTGGTTGAACTGCACAAGAGAATAGTATAGTCACTGCATGCAGTGCCATTTGAAAATAGACACAAAGATTGGATAGTCACTTCATGGACTGCAGAAAAGTAGTACTGTACTATTTACTGGCCAACACTTGGTGCTTCATTGCTTTGGTCTGATTATACAATGGGCATCATTTTGCCTAAGTTAAAGTTTGTATTCCGAAAATAGTCTCGCGGTGTGATCGAGAGAAGACCAAATCATATTGCAGTGGATGTTCCTCCATCATGTGTGGTTCATTCTCATGGTTCCAGCTGTTGGTGAAACCACTTACGTTTGCAAGAGGAATTGTAGACTTCACAAACAAATTTGTCTTTCAGTCTGTACTGAATGTTGGCCAATAGAAGCATCCATGTTAGTAGGAAGAACAGATGTTTTTTCTAGATCTTTGCTTTTGGAGCTACATATTTGTATATGATCTGTGAATCATTGAGATGCATTAACATGTTGATCTTATGTATGGGAATCGTACTAGTTAGTTTTAGTTGCGACGCAAGATCCGAAGTGGCTGATCTTTGCTTTTGGAGCTACATATTTGTATATGATCTGTGAATCATTGAGATGCATTAACAGTTACTTATTTCAGTTCGCTCAGTGTTTACAAGTTACTGATCGATCACTAGCTAGCCTACAAATGCGCTCCTGGCAGTTTTATTTGCGACGCAAGATGCGAAGTGGCAGTTTTTTGAATAAAAATGCCTACCTCTGAAGAAACTGACAAGCTACACTATCGATCCTACACGGATAAAAATGCCTACCTCTGAAGAAACTGACAAGCTACACTATCGATCCTACACGGATAAATAGCGGATCACGCACGTACTACCTCCTTTCCGGTTTGCAGGGCTCAATTCAAGAAACGACCTACTCGATCCTACACGAATAAATAGCGGATCACGCACGTACTAGTACCTCCTTTCCGGTTTGCAGGGCTTAATTCAAACCTCTCACCAACCAAGGTACTCCCTCCGTCCGGGTTTATTAGTCCCGTGAGCAAAGCAGCAAGACCAAGGCATGGCAATAATTAACGGCATGCAGAAGTTTAAGCCTAATTAATTCTAGCGATTTAAGTGGCTGCATGCGTGCCCTCGGCTGTGACTCGTTGCATGCTGCTTCGCGTACTGCCTGCGAGCAATTCTGAGTGCCTGCATGCAGCCGGCCGTAATTAAGGCAGCTAACTGATACGAAAAAAGATACGCTTTAATTGTTGCGGGCTTTTTAAATTCGTGGAATCATTATTGACAAGGAGGGAGATGATTCGAGTGCACTTGTTTGACCGCCATGCCGGCGTGTGACCCAGACGGGACGGGACGGCACAATCATAATTTCAGTTTCCCTAGTTTTCCACGGCAAGTTGGCGCGCTAAGCCATTATGCATTGAATTTCGATGACCGTCGCGCTACCTTCCTCCTATAAGTATTGTTTCTCGGCCTTCTCCCGTGCCACCGTGACCCAACTCGCCATATCCTCATAAGCCCCCACCGGCCCGACGTTGCTCGCCACGTCCGCCATGCCCCCGCCCGTCCGCGGTAGGCGACGCCGGAGGCGGTCACCGCCGGAACTAGTGTTCGGTTTTTCACCGGAAGGCAGACGGAGGGAGGAGGCATTCTATCTGTCTTTAGATGGCAATGCGCAGATCAAGGAGTTGTTGGAGCGCGACCGCATGGCGTAGGAGTAGGAGTTGTTGGAGCGTGACCACCTGGCGGAGGAGCAGTGTATCGCTGATTTGCGCCGCCAGCGGGACATGGAGCAGCAGTGCACCGATGCTCTGAGTCGCGAGCAGAGCACCCGCAACTGGGCCAACTACGTGGAGGCCAGGGCCCGGCAAATAGCCTTGGAGGCTGTCAGGCACGCACGTGTTCGCGACGCCGAATTTTACTACCAGCTTGTCAAGTGGGTTTCTCGCTTGGAAGCCGAAGCTTCAGTGGACCACGCCGGCATTGAAAGGGCCAACGCGCACGAGCAACGCACCCTATCACACCTCTAGCAAGTCCGAGGCGAGGCACGGGACGTCGGTGCCGGCATTTAGCATGTACCACAGATGGGGGTCAGCATCGTCTAGTTAGCTAAGAGTAAGTTAGTACTTGTCTAGTGGGAGTAGATAGTTAACTTGGCTATGATGGTTGTCAATGTGGAAGTTCAGTACTCTATATGTGGATCAGACCTGTTACTTTGCTCTGAATGTTGAACTTTCCGTTTGAACGTATGGAATGGGCTATTATTTTTTAAATGGATTGTATTTGTTCTCCACAGGTTTAGAGGCTGACTTGTGGGCCTAGCAAGTTGACGCGTACACAATTAGGAGATGATTGTACGTGGAGAGCGTGACAGCAGGGACCCGCCAAGGTCATGGCAGTACGCAATCAAGTGCCTCCTTATTTCAAGCCAATAAAAAATGGCTCCTCCTAGTGGATTTCTGACATCTGGGTCCCATGCCATTGTCAACGTAGTCAATAAACGAGAGAATTGCACAACGAGCGGCTGACACCAGGGACCCAGCAGCTCGACCATTTATTTTTGTTTTGGGTTAATTTGATAAATGCCTCCGAGAAATGCCACTGCAATTTCCAAACTTTGAAAAATGCCATTTCATGCCATTTCTAGTGGCATTTTTCGAAGTCTGGAGTGGCGTTTTTCAAAGTTTGCAAACTGCAGTGGCGTTTTTCAAAGTTTGCAAAAATTGCAGTGGCATTTTTCAAAGTTTGGAAATTGCAGTGGCATTTTTATGAATCGCCATAATTGGAGTGGCATTTATCTAATTTGTTTTTGAGACGGAAGCAGGGTGTCAACTGGGCTGTGCGGGACACTCTGGCCTGTCTAGACAGCCTTTTCTTTTATGTTTACCACAGACCAGCCCAGTAGTTTTTTTTCTTTCTGAAAATGGCTAGCCCAGTTTTTTTGTGATTTGTCAAGTAAGTCGCTTTATCAGGCCTGTTGGGCTGCAAATCTTTCAAGACGAGGAGAGCTTCATTCGGCTGGCCGAGAAAATGGCCTATCAGTAATGAGAAATGGGCTGTACATTTTTAAAACACATCAAACCGGCAATTAGTTTCAAATATCTTTTTTTCATCTCGAGATTTTAAATTGCATTGATTTTTATGCGTGGACAATTTATTGGATTTTATATTGATATACATTTATTTTTAAAATCAGTCTGAATGTGACTCAAAATTTCGGGATTAAAAACAGTTTAGACCGCACCGACATATGCAAAATTTCGTATAATTTTTTAAACCGTGGCCACAATATGGGCTGTAATGCTAACAAAAAGAATATGGGCTCCAAAAAAACCCGTAAGAATTAGCAAATGGGTTGTAAACTATTTGAAATAATGGCAGATGGGTTGTATGCTATTTTCCACAGATTTGAGGCTTTCCACAGATGGCCTGTATACTATTGGATGTCCAATCAACGGTCGTCGTGCTTCTTCAATCTCTGCTCTTCCTGCTGCAGCCGCTCAAACAAGCGCCGGCGAGACTGCCTGCTCCCTCCTCCACCGGCTGTGCTGCCGCGCAGGCCTCACCGCCCCACTGTACTCCCATCGCGGGCCTAGCCATCCCTCTACTCACCCACAGTCCCACACCTGTTGTTATTCTCCGGCGACGGTAGATGAACGAGTAAACCCTCGTACAGTCGTACTCCCCTCCGCGTGGGAAACAACTGTCGAGTCTTCCCTGCCTCCGTGTCATTCCCTTCCTAGGCCTCGCCGTCGTACACCGCCCTGGTGCTCTCGGCGTGGCGTGGTTAACATGGTCAACGACCGACATGCATCTGAAGTGGACTGTACGTGGAGAGGCTGACAGCTGGGTCCACGGCCGCACGCAAGGAAATGCCTCCTTATTACGCGCAAAATAATGATTCCTCCACCTGACATCTGGGACCCACCGAAAGGGCCTTTGTATTTCGCAGAAAAAATGTTACCGCCGCTGACAGCTCGGACCCACCAGCTATATCTTCGCACGCAAGGAAGTGCCTCCTTATTACGCCCAAAAAAAAGAATACTCCCCATAAGATGTCCACTAAGTTGACGGGGACGAAGGTCTTTGTCAACTTAGTCAATATATGCACGATTCTAGCTCGACTGACCGTACGATCTCCATCCAACGGTCGTAGTGCTTCTTCAACCTCTGGTCTTCTTGCTCCAGCCGCCCAAAGCAGCGTCGGTCGTGCCGCCTGCTCCTGCCTCCCGTGGCCGGCTGTGCTGCCGCGGAGGCCTCACCGCCTGCATACTACTCCCACCGCTGGCCAGGCCATCCCTCCACTCCACTCACCCACACCCCCTATTATTCTGCGGCGACGGCAGCGCAGACGAACCAATGAACCCTCGTACTCCTCTCTGCGTGGGCATCCACTGCCGCGTCTTCCCCGGCTCCGTGTCGTCCCCTTCCTAGGCCTTGCCGTCGTCCACCACCGTGGTGCTCTCGGCGTGGTGTGGTCAATGTGGTCAACGACCGAATTCCATCGGAAGAATACTGTACGTGAAGAGGCTGACAGCTGGGTCCACGGCAGCCACAAGGAAGTGGCTCCTTATTACGCGGAAATTAATTATTCCTCCACCTGACAGCAGGGTCCCACCAGACGGGCCACCAGTATTTCACGAAAAAAACATTTGTCCCTGACTGCTGGGACCCACCTGATGGGCCACCGTATTTCACAAAAAAAACATTCCCCAGCTGTCAGCTCGGACCCACCGGAAGTGCCTCCTTATTACGCACAAAAAAATGAATACCCCCTCTGCTAGCTGGGACCCACCTTTGTGGGAGGCTGACTTGTGGGCCTACTAAGTTGACGGGGCCGGAGGGCTTTGTCAACTTAGTCAATATAAATGATTCTAGCTCCAGTGACCGTACGATGTCCATCCAATGGCCGTAGTGCTTCTTCTGTTGGAAATATGCCCTAGAGGCAATAATAAAAGGATTATTATTATATTTCTTTGTTCATGATAGTTGTCTTTTATTCATGCTATAATTGTATTATCCGGAAATTGTAATACACATGTGAATACTTAGACCACAACATGTCCCTAGTAAGCCTCTAGTTGACTAGCTCGTTGATCAACAGATAGTCATGGTTTCCTAACTATGGACATTGGATGTCGTTGATAACGGGGTCACATCATTGGGAGAATGATGTGATGGACAAGACCCAATCCTAAGCATAGCACAAGATCGTGTAGTTCGTTTTGCTAGAGCTTTTCCAATGTCAAGTATCTCTTCCTTAGACCATGAGATCGTGTAACTCCTGGATACCGTAGAAGTGCTTTGGGTGTACCAAACGTCACAACGTAACTGGGTGACTATCAAGGTGCACTACAGGTATCTCCGAAAGTGTCTGTTGGGTTGACACGGATCGAGACTGGGATTTGTCACTCCGTATTACGGAGAGGTATCACTGGACCCACTCGGTAGTGCATCATCATAATGAGCTCAAAGTGACCAAGTGTCTGGTCACGGGATCATGCATTACGGTACGAGTAAAGTGACTTGCCGGCAATGAGATTGAACGAGGTATTGGGATACCGACGATCAAATCTCGGGCAAGTAACATACCGACTGACAAAGGGAATAGTATACAGGGTTGCTTGAATCCTCAACATCGTGGTTCATCTGATGAGATCATCGAGGAGTATGTGGGAGCCAACATGGGTATCCAGATCCCGCTATTGGTTATTGACCGGAGAGCTGTCTCGGTCATGTCTGCATGTCTCCCGAACCCGTAGGGTCTACACACTTAAGGTTCGGTGATGCTAGGGTTGTATGAATATGGGTATGCAGCAAACCGAATGTTGTTCGGAGTCCCGGATGAGATCCGGATGTCATGAGGAGTTCCGGAATGGTCCGGAGGTAAATAATTATATATAGGAAGTGCTGTTTCGGCCATCGGGAAAGTTTCGGGGTCACTTGGTATTGTACCAGGACCACCGGAAGGGTCCCAGGGGTCCACCGGGTGGGGCCACCTATCCCAGAGGGCCCCGTGGGCTGAAGTGGGAGGGGAACCAGCCCCTAGTGGGCTGGTGCGCCCCCCTCCTTGCCCCCTGCGCCTAGGGTTGGAAACCCTAGGTGGGGGGCACGCCCCACTTGCCTTGGGGGGCACTCCGCCCCCCCCTGGCCGCCGCCCCCCTTTGGGAGATTGCATCTCCCAGGGCCGGCCCCCCCCGGGGGCCTATATAAAGGAGGGCAGGGGAGGGCAGCCGCACCCTGAGTCTTGGCGCCTCCCTCCCCCTGCTACACCTCTTCCTCCTCCCGCAGCAGCTTGGCGAAGCCCTGCCGGAGTTCTGCTGCATCCACCACCACGCCGTCGTGCTGCTGGATCATCATCAACCTCTCCTTCCCCCTTGCTGGATCAAGACGGAGGAGACGTCACGCTGACCGTACGTGTGTTGAACGCGGAGGTGCCGTCCGTTCGGCGCTAGGATCTCCGGTGATAGGATCACGACGAGAACGACTACCTCAACCCCGTTCTCTTGAACGCTTCCGCTCGCGATCTACAAGTGGTATGTAGATGCATCTCTCCTTCACTCGTTGCTTAGATGAACTCATAGATGGATCTTGGTGAACGTAGGAAATTTTTTATTTTCTGCAACGTTCCCCAACAGTGGCATCATGAGCTAGGTCTATGCGTAGTTCTCTATTGCACGAGTAGAACACAATTTGTTGTGGGCGTAGATCTTGTCAACTTGCTTGCCACTACTAGTCTTTTCTTGCTTCAGCGGTATTGTGGGATGAAGCGGCCCGGACCGACCTTACACGTACGCTTACGTGAGACAGGTTCCACCGACTGACATGCACTAGTTGCATAAGGTGGCTAGCGGGTGTCTGTCTCTCCTACTTTAGTTGGAGCGGATTAGATGAAAAGGGTCCTTATGAAGGGTAAATAGAAGTTGACAAAATCACGTTGTGGTTATTCGTAGGTAAGAAAACGTTCTTGCTAGAACCCAATTGCAGCCACGTAAAAGATGCAACAACAATTAGAGGACGTCTAACCTGTTTTTGCAGCAATTGTCATGTGATGTGATATGGCCAGAAGTTGTGATGAATGATGAATGATATATTGTGATGTATGAGATCATGTTCTTGTAATAGGAATCACGACTTGCATGTCGATGAGTATGACAACCGTAGGAGCCATAGGAGTTGTCTTAATTATTATATGACCTGCGTGTCAATGATTAAACCCCATGTAATTACTTTACTTTATTGCTAAACCATTAGGCTATAGTAGTAGAAGTAATAGTTGGCGAGCAACTTCATGGAGGCACGATGATGGAGATCATGATGATGGAGATCATGGTGTCATGCCGGTGACGAAGATGATCATGGAGCCCCGAAGATGGAGATCGAAGGAGCTATATGATATTGGCCATATCATGTCACTACTTTATATAATTGCATGCGATGTTTATTATGTTGTATGCATCTTGTTTACTTAGAACGGCGGTAGTAAATAAGATGATCCCTTATAATAATTTCAAGAAAGTGTTCCCCCTAACTGTGCACCGTTGCTAAAGTTCGTCGTTTCGAAGCACCATGTGATGATCGGGTGTGATAGATCCTTACGTTCACATACAACGGGTGTAAGACAGTTTTACACATGCATAAACACTTAGGGTTAACTTGACGAGCCTAACATGTACAACCATGGCCTCGGAACACAAGAGACTGAAAGGTCGAACATGAGTCGTGTGGAAGATACGATCAACATGGAGATGTTCACCGATGATGACTTGTCCGTCTCACGTGATGATCGGACATGGCCTAGTCGACTCGGATCGTGTAACACTTAGATGACTAGAGGGATGTGAAATCCGAGTGGGAGTTCATTAAATAATTTGATTAGATGAACTTAATTATCATGAACTTAGTCTAAAATCTTTGCAAAATATGTCTTGTAGATCAAATGGCCAACGCTCATGTCAACATGAACTTCAACACGTTCCTAGAGAAAACCAAGCTGAAAGATGATGGCAGCAACTATTTGGACTGGGTCCGGAACCTGAGGATTATCCTCATAGCAGCCAAGAAAGCATATGTCCTAGAAGGACCGCTAGGTGAAGCACCCATCCCAGAGAACCAAGACGTTCTGAACGCTTGGCAGTCATGTGCTGATGATTACTCCCTCGTTCAGTGCGGCATGCTTTACAGCTTAGAACCGGGGCTCCAAAAGCGTTTTGAGCAACACGGAGCATATGAGATGTTCGAGGAGCTGAAAATGGTTTTTCAAGCTCATGCCCGGGTCGAGAGATATGAAGTCTCCGACAAGTTCTAAAGTTGTAAGATGGAGGAAAACAGTTCTGTCAGTGAGCACATACACAAAATGTCTGGGTTGCACAACCGCTTGTCCCAGCTGGAGATCAACCTCCTGGACGAGGCGGTCATTGATAGAATCCTTCAGTCGCTCCCACCAAGCTACAAGAGCTTTGTGATGAACTACAATATGCAGGGGATGGTGAAGACCATTCCTGAAGTATTTTCAATGCTGAAGTCGGTAGAGGTTGAAATCAAGAAAGAACATCAAGTGTTGATGGTCAATAAGACCACTAAGTTCAAGAAGGGCAAGGGTAAGAAGAACTTCAAGAAGGACGACAAAGATGTTGCCGCGCCCGGTAAGCCAGTTGCCGGGAAGAAGTCAAAGAATGGACCCAAGCCTGAGACTAAGGGGTTTTGTTGCAAAGGGAAGGGTCACTTGAAGCGGAACTGCCCCAAATACTTAGCGGACAAGAAGGCCGGCAACACTAAAGGTATATGTGATATACATGTAATTGATGTGTACCTTACCAGTACTCGTAGTAACTCCTGGGTATTTGATACCGGTGCCGTTGCTCATATTTGTAACTCACAGCTGGAGCTGCGGAATAAGCGGAGACTGGCGAAGGACGAGGTGACGATGCGCGTCGGGAATGGTTCCAAGGTCGATGTGATCGCCGTCGGCACGCTACCTCTACATTTACCCACGGGATTAGTTATGAACCTCAATAATTGTTATTTAGTACCAAGTTTGAGCATGAACATTGTATCTGGATCTCGTTTATACGAGATGGCTACTCATTTAAATCCGAGAATAATGGTTGTTCTATTTATATGAGAGATATGTTTTATGGTCATGCCCCGATGGTCAATGGTTTATTCTTAATGAATCTTGAGCGTAATGTTACACATATTCATAGTGTGAATACCAAAAGATGTAAAGTTGATAACGATAGTCCCACATACTTGTGGCACTGCCGCCTTGGTCACATTTGTGTCAAGCGCATTAAGAAGCTCCATGCTGATGGACTTTTAGAGTCTCTTGATTATGAATCATTTGACACATGCGAACCATGCCTCATGGGCAAAATGACCAAGACTCCGTTCTCCGGAACAATGGAGCGAGCAACCAACTTATTGGAAATCATACATACCGATGTGTGCGGTCCAATGAGCGTTGAGGCTCGCGGAGGATATCGTTATGTTCTCACTCTCATTGATGACTTGAGTAGATATGGGTATGTCTACTTGATGAAACACAAGTCTGAGACCTTTGAAAAGTTCAAGGAATTTCAGAATGAAGTAGAGAATCAACGTGACCAAAAGATAAAATTCTTACGATCGGACCATGGAGGAGAATATTTAAGTCACGAATTTGGTACGCACTTAAGGAAATGTGGAATCGTTTCACAACTCACACCGCTTGGAACACCTCAGCGTAACGGTGTGTCTGAACGTCGTAATCGCAGTCTATTAGATATGGTGCGATCTATGATGTCTCTTACCGATTTACCGCTATCATTTTGGGGATACGCTCTAGAGACAGCTAGATTCACTTTAAATAGGGAACCATCTAAATCCGTTGAGACAACACCGTATGAATTATGGTTTGGGAAGAAACCTAAGCTGTCGTTTCTAAAAGTTTGGGGATGCGATGCTTATGTCAAGAAACTTCAACCTAAAAAGCTCGAACCCAAGTCGGAAAAATGCGTCTTCATAGGATACCCTAAGGAAACCATTGGGTATACCTTCTACCTTAGATCCGAAGGCAAGATCTTTGTTGCCAAGAACGGATCCTTTCTGGAAAAAGAGTTTCTCTCGAAAGGAGTAAGTGGGAGGAAAGTAGAACTCGATGAAGTACTACCTCTTGAACCGGAAAGTAGTGCAGCTCAGGAAAATGTTCCTGTGGTGCCTACACCGACTGGAGAGGAAATTAATGATGATGATCAAGGTACTTCGGATCAAGTTGCTACTGAACTTCGTAGGTCCACGAGGACACGTTCCACACCAGAGCGGTATGGCAACCCTGTCCTGGAAATCATGTTGTTAGACAACGGTGAACCTTCAAACTATGAAGAAGCGATGGCGAGCCTAGATTCCAACAAATGGCTAGAAGCCATGCAATCCGAGATAGAATCCATGTATGAAAACAAAGTATGGACTTTGACTGACTTGCCCGATGATCGGCGAGCGATAGAAAACAAATGGATCTTTAAGAAGAAGACGGACGCGGATGGTAATGCCACCATCTATAAAGCTCGACTTGTTGCTAAGGGTTATCGACAAGTTCAAGGGGTTGACTACGATGAGACTTTCTCTCCCGTAGCGAAGCTTAAGTCCATCCGAATCATGTTAGCAATTGCCGCATACTATGATTATGAGATATGGCAGATGGACGTCAAAACAGCATTCCTTAACGGTTATCTTAAGGAAGAGTTGTATATGATGCAGCCAGGAGGTTTTGTCGATCCTAAGAATGCTAACAAAGTATGCAAGCTCCAGTGATCCATTTATGGGCTGGTGCAAGCATCTCGGAGTTGGAACATTCGCTTTGTTGAGATGATCAAAGCGTTTGGGTTTATGCAGACTTATGGAGAAGCCTGCGTTTACAAGAAAGTGAGTGGGAGCTCTGTAGCATTTCTCATATTATATGTAGATGATATACTTTTGATGGGAAATGATATAGGATTCTTGGACAGCATTAAGGCCTACTTGAATAAGTGTTTTTCAATGAAGGACCTTGGAGAAGCTGCTTACATATTAGGCATCAAGATCTATAGGGATAGATCGAGACGCCTCATAGGTCTTTCACAAAGCACATACCTTGATAAGATTTTGAAGAAGTTCAAAATGGATCAGTCCAAGAAAGGGTTCTTGCCTGTATTGCAAGGTGTGAGATTGAGCTCGGCTCAATGCCCGACCACGGCAAAAGATAAAGAAGAGATGAGTGTCATCCCCTATGCCTCAGCCATAGGATCTATTATGTATGCCATGCTGTGTACCAGACCTGATGTAAACCTTGCCGTAAGTTTGGTAGGAAGGTACCAAAGTAATCCCGGCAAGGAACACTGGACAGCGGTCAAGAATATCCTGAAGTACCTGAAAAGGACAAAGGACATGTTTCTCGTTTATGGAGGTGACGAAGAGCTCGTCGTAAAGGGTTACGTCGATGCTAGCTTCGACACAGATCTGGATGACTCTAAGTCACAAACCGGATACGTGTATATGTTGAATCGTGGAGCAGTAAGCTGGTGCAGTTGCAAGCAGAGCGTCGTGGCGGGATCTACAGGTGAAGCGGAGTACATGGCAGCCTCGGAGGCAGCGCATGAAGCAATATGGATGAAGGAGTTCATCACCGACCTAGGAGTCATACCCAATGCGTCGGGGCCAATCAACTCTTCTGTGACAACACTGGAGCTATTGCCCTTGCCAAGGAGCCCAGGTTTCACAAGAAGACCAGGCACATCAAGCGTCGTTTCAACTCCATCCGTGAAAATGTTCAAGATGGAGACATAGATATTTGCAAAGTACATACGGATCTGAATGTCGCAGATCCGTTTACTAAACCTCTTCCGCGAGCAAAACATGATCAACACCAGAACTCTATGGGTGTTCGATTCATCACAATGTAACTAGATTATTGACTCTAGTGCAAGTGGGAGACTGTTGGAAATATGCCCTAGAGGCAATAATAAAAGGATTATTATTATATTTCTTTGTTCATGATAGTTGTCTTTTATTCATGCTATAATTGTATTATCCGGAAATCATAATACACGTGTGAATACTTAGACCACAACATGTCCCTAGTCAGCCTCTAGTTGACTAGCTCGTTGATCAACAGATAGTCATGGTTTCCTGACTATGGACATTGGATGTCGTTGATAACGGGATCACATCATTGGGAGAATGATGTGATGGACAAGACCCAATCCTAAGCATAGCACAAGATCGTGTAGTTCGTTTTGCTAGAGCTTTTCCAATGTCAAGTATCTCTTCCTTAGACCATGAGATCGTGTAACTCCCGGATACCGTAGAAGTGCTTTGGGTGTACCAAACGTCACAACATAACTGGGTGACTATAAAGGTGCACTACAGGTATCTCCGAAAGTGTCTGTTGGGTTGACACGGATCGAGACTGGGATTTGTCACTCCGTATTACGGAGAGGTATCACTGGGCCCACTCGGTAGTGCATCATCATAATGAGCTCAAAGTGACCAAGTGTCTGGTCACGGGATCATGCATTACGGTACGAGTAAAGTGACTTGCCGGTAACGAGATTGAACGAGGTATTGGGATACCGACGATCGAATCTCGGGCAAGTAACATACCGTCTGACAAAGGGAATAGTATACGGGGTTGCTTGAATCCTCGACATCGTGGTTCATCCGATGAGATCATCGAGGAGTATGTGGGAGCCAACATGGGTATCCAGATCCCGCTATTGGTTATTGATCGGAGAGCCGTCTCGGTCATGTCTGCATGTCTCCCGAACCCGTAGGGTCTACACACTTAAGGTTCGGTGATGCTAGGGTTGTATGAATATGAGTATGCAGCAAACCGAATGTTGTTCGGAGTCCTGGATGAGATCCCGGATGTCACGAGGAGTTCCGGAATGGTCCGGAGGTAAAGAATTATATATAGGAAGTGCTGTTTCGGCCATCGGGAAAGTTTCGGGGTCACCCGGCATTGTACCGGGACCACCGGAAGGGTCCCCGGGGTCCACCGGGTGGGGCCACCTATCCCGGAGGGCCCCATGGGCTGAAGTGGGAGGGGAACCAGCCCCTAGTGGGCTGGTGCGCCCCCCCCCCTTGGGCCCCCCATGCGCCTAGGGTTGGAAACCCTAGGTGGGGGGCGCGCCCCACTTGCCTTGGGGGGCACTCCACCCCCCTGGCCGCCGCCCCCCCTTGGGAGATTGGATCTCCAAGGTCGGCGTCCCCCCCTGGGGGCCTATATAAAGGAGGGGGAGGAAGGGCAGCCGCACCCTGAGTCTTGGCGCCTCCCTCCCCCTGCTACACCTCTTCCTCCTCCCGCAGTTGCTTGGCGAGCTGCCGGAGTCGTGCTACATCCACCACCACGCCGTCGTGCTACTGGATCTTCATCAACCTCTCCTCCCCCCTTGCTAGATCAAGATGGAGGAGACGTCACGCTGACCGTACGTGTGTTGAACACGGAGGTGCCGTCCGTTCGGCGCTAGGATCTCCGGTGATAGGATCACGACGAGAACGACTACCTCAACCCCGTTCTCTTGAACGCTTCCGCACGCGATCTACAAGTGGTATGTAGATGCATCTCTCTCTCTCGTTGCTAGATGAACTCATAGATGGATCTTGGTGAACGTAGGAAATTTTTTATTTTATGCAACGTTCCCCAACATCTTCAACCTCTGGTCTTCTTGCTCCAGCCGCCCAAAGCAGCGCCGGTCGTGCCGCATGCTCCTGCTTCCCGTGGCCGGATGTGCTGCCACGGTGGCCTCACCACCCCCTACTATTCCCACCGCTGGCCAGGCCCTACGGCGACGGCAGCCTCACACCGCAGCCGAACTAGTGAACCCTCGTACTCCTCTCCGCGCGGGCTTCCACTGCCGCGTCTTCCCCGGCTCCCCGTCGTCCCCTTCCTAGGCCTCACCGTCGTCCACCGCCCTGGTGCTCTCGGCGCGGCATGGTCAACATGGTCAAGGAACGACTTCCATTGGACGTGGACTTTATGTGGAGAGGCTGATAGTTGGGTCCACGGTAGCAGCAAGGAAGTGCCTCCTTATTATGCGGAAAATAATTATTCCTCCACCTGACAGCGGGACCCACCGTATGGGCCACCGTATTTCACGAAAAAAAACGTTTCCCGTGACTGCTGGGACCCACCAGCTGCACCTTCTCACGCAAGGAAGTGCGTCTGGGCAAAAAAACCATTCACCCTCCTGACTGCTGGGACCCACCAGCTGCATCTTCGCACGCAAGGAAGTGCGTCCGGGCAAAAAAAATGATTCGCCCCGTGACTGCTGGACCCACCAAGCTACATCTTGGCATGCAAGGAACTGCGTCCAGGCAAAAAAACAATTCGACCCACTGACTGCTGGACCCACCAGCTACATCTTCGCAGGCAAGGAAGTGCCTGACAGTCGGGACCCACCTGGCTCGAAGCGTACGTAGCATTGTCATTCTGGTCGCGAAACGTGTACGTACATACTGGTCGATGTAGAGGCGCGCACGTGTCGTAGTAGAGGCGCGCACGTGTCGTACTTAGAGGCGCGCATGTAGCATGTACACGTACGTACAGCGGCAGAGCGTGCAAGAAAGAAAATACGGCACGTACGTACATACGGGCAGGGTCTCGAACGCCTACTCGCGCATACGTACATGGCTGGGTCAGAATGAAGAAAACAGCGTTGTCGTCGTGTTCATGGGAGCCAACCGGCTGGGTCGGAACGGAATGCATGGTCGTGCTCATCGGAGGGCTTGGACGGAACAGGCGATGGAAACAGGCCTAGCATCCGCACAACGGGGAAACGGACCTCCTACGTTCGGAACGGGGTCCTGTTGATCGGGAGGGGTGTGGCGTACCGTAAAACGGAGGAAATGGACCTCCTACAGTCGAAACAGGGGTCCTGTTGATCGGAAGGGGTGTGGTGTACCGCAAAACGGAGGAAACGGACCTCCTACGGTCAAAACGGGGTCATGTTCATTGGGAGGGTGTGGCATACCGCAAACGGAGGAAACGGGCCTCCTACGGTCGAAATGGGGGTCCTGGTGATCAGGAGGGGTGTGGCGTACCGCAAAACGGACGAAACGGACTTGTGTTGGAGCGCTACGGTCGAAACGGGAGTCCTGTTCATCGGGAGGGGTGTGGCGTACCGCAAAACAGGACTCCACGGGATAATGTTCATCTCCACCATGACCTCCTCCAGCCTCCACGGGCTACCGTCGACCTCCTCCAGCCTCCATGGGCTCCTGTTCATCCAGCCTCCACCGCGCGCTACTCCACCAGCTACTGTTCAACCACCCCTCCACCGTCTACTGTTCATCCATCCCTCCACCATCTACTGTTCATCCAGCCCTCCACACCACGGGTCCTGTTCAACCACCACTTCACGGCCACCCCTGTTCATCCAGCCCTCCACACCACGGGGTCCGGTTCAACCACCCCTCCACGGCCACCCCTCCACCATCTACTGTTCATCCAGCCCTCCACACCACGGGGTCCCGTTCATCCAGAGGCAACGCCACCGCTCACTATTCATCCAACCCCCCCCCCCCCCGCAATGCTCACTGTTCATCCAATCGATCGGCTTCAGTTAGCAGCAGTAGCGAAGGAATCGCTCCATTAGGTTCAGTTAACAGCCATCGATCGATCGCTCGGGTTCAGTAACGCGTAGCCTGCAGTGCAATTGCTCGGGTTCAGTTAGAGCCCAACGCCTCGCTCGGGTTCAGTTAGAGCCAACGCCTCACGCGCGCGCGCGTACGTGTACGAGAGAAACGCGCATCGCTCAGCCCCCGACCTCCCACCGTAACTGGCAACTCCCCGAAATTTTCCTCCCCCTCGCTTCTACCACGGTTTTTTCCGTCATGGACAGCCCAAAGAATGTCATGCAGCTGCGTCTCCGGCCCGCCTAGGACGAAACGCCCATTTTCTGTCATGATTTTTTGTCATAGAAGTAGGAGCCCACCACATCTATGATGATACCGGGTTTTGTCACAATTATCATCATAGAAGTGTCATATGTATGACACACAAAAAATTCGTTCGGCCCAAAATTTCACGGATGTGTCTTTTTTTGTAGTGGTTGTCTGGGTAACCGTCTGCAATAGAAAACCCGAATAAGCAAGGTAATTAGCCTATTATTGATAATCCATGTAGTAATCAAATTGACATTTCTTATAAAACACAACAGATATTTCATATCCGTATAACGACAACTAGGATTTCACAATCTAATTACATCAGATAGCTTCAGCACTCAGTTACACCAAAGAGGGATATAGCTAGCTACGCCATTACACAACAGCGCCAAGTTTCACATGCAACATCGAAAACCTTTGGAATAGTAGCATCATACACGGTAAATAGACAAATGAATCTCATCTGGGAAACTGCAGAAGCAGAAGGCGAATATTGAGCCTTTAATGATGTTGAATGTCCTTGCAACTTTAGGCCAGTGGCTATGGATAATTGCCTGCCCAACCTTCGTCCGCTTCAGGAAGACTTCAATATTGTACCGCGGGTGTTGAATGAATACATTCCTCGCCTCTTGACCATGCAGGTGATTTGAGAGGTAATCATCAGTGAACTGCTTTGAAAAGTACTGAAAAAATATGTGCATAAAATCGTTGTTATAAATTTTGAAATGGCGCAAGGGGTAAAAACAAGGTAAAAGAGTTAGTACCATCCTATAGTTGACCGATGTCTTCTTCATTGTGGAAACAAAGATGTTGCTGTTATTTGGCGCAAGTTTCTTCATCCTAACAATCATTCTGAGTTTCTTGACTTGACTGATATTTATGGACATCTCATTTCCCCTTATGCAAAATGGGTCAAACAGTGGGTCTAAGCCTCTGACAGCAGGACCTACATGTGCAAGACCAAATTGTAAGAAACCTAAATATTAGAATGATTCCTGCAACTGCGCAATAATGTGCTATTAGCGAAAGGACCATGCATGAGCAATCCTCGATGGTAAACTGTAGTGTCTCCCAATGTTTCTCTGCAACACATATAAGGAAGATCTTGATCAGGTTAACTAAGAGTTGCCATACTATCAGTAGAATATGTATTGAGTACAACCAAATCCGATTTATTTCTCACATGCATAACAATACAAAATTGTACCCACAACAAGTGAAAATCAAATTGCAGAATTGAACCAAACAGTTAAATGGACAGCAGACCAGATGAACCAAAGCAGTTAACTGAGCACGACATTGTAGAATAGAAACATGTACTAGAAGATAAGATAATTAACAGAACAAAGAATGCTTGAGAACAGTACTACGAAATGTAGCAATTGTTGGATCAAACTGTTAACTGAACATTACATTTCAGAATATCGGATTGCATATTAACATTACAAAGGACAAATCACTAGAAGGCACTGGTGGTGGCCTCGAGAAAACATCACGAATTGTATTTTAAAGTAGAAAACCGCGTGGCAGTGTCAACGGTGGCCTCGAAGACGAGGTGTTCCTCGAAGATCTGGCGGTCGGCACGCATAGCAGCCATAGCGACCTCGCCCGCTCGTGTGGCCGTGATTGGCTTCTCCGCTGCTAGATGCTACTGAGCTCCATGTTATACTGCGTGTAAAATGGTTGTGGGCGGCGCTTAATTGGAGGACGAGGCCAGTGATTTCGACGGAAGGTGTCGCACCATCGGTCGGGGCATGTGGGATGGGGAAGGAGGAGGATGGTGTGGGTTACCTGACCATATCGACGAGGTCGTGCAGCAAGAAGAAGGGTCACCGGCGAGGAGGTCGCGCAGCAAGAAGAAGGGTCGGCGACGCTACAAGAAGAAGGTTCGCAGGCGAAGAGGAGGCGCTTGATACGTCTCCAACGTATCTATAATTTTTAATTGTTCCATGCTATTATATTATCTATTTTGGATGTTTAATAGCATTTATATGCTATTTTATATTATTTTTCGGACTAACCTATTAACCGAGGGCCCAGTGCCAGTTTTTGTTTTTTTGCCTGTTTTAGAGTTTCAAAGAAAAGGAATACCAAACGGAGTCCAAATAGAATGAAATCTTCGCATGATCCTTCTTGGACCGAAAGCAAACCAGAAGACATGGAGATGAAGTGGGAGACGCAACAAGGAAGCCAGGGGGTAGGGGCGCCCCCACCCTCATGGGCCCCTCATAGCTCCCCTGACCTAGTTCCTTTGCCTATATATACTCTTATACCCTGAAAACATCCAGGAGAGCCTTGAAACCACTTTTATCTGTGATGACAATGGGATATCACGTGACCCACTTGATGTATGTTTTGGTGATCAACTTGCGAGTTCCGTGACCTCGCGGACTTATGCATAGGGGTTGGCACACGTTTTCGTCTTGACTCTTCGGTAGAAACTTTGGGGCACTCTTTGAAGTACTTTGTGTTGGTTGAATAGATGAATCTGAGATTGTGTGATGCATATCGTATAATCATGCCCACTGATACTTGAGGTGGCATTGGAGTATCTAGGTGACATGAGGGTTTTGGTTGATTTGTGTCTTAAGGTGTTATTCTAGTACGAACACTATGATAGATCGAACGGAAAGAATAGCTTCGTGTTATTTTACTACGGACTTTTGAATAGATCGATCAGAAAGGATAACTTTGAGGTGGTTTCATACCCTACAATAATCTCTTCGTTTGTTCTCCGCTATTAGTGACTTTGGAGTGACTCTTTGTTGCATGTTGAGGGATAGTTATTATTGTTGAGTGACTCCAGTTATGTTATTATTGTTGAGAGAACTTGCACTAGTGAAAGTATGAACCTTAAGCCTTGTTTCCTAGCATTGCAATACCGTTTACGCTCACTTTTATCATTAGTTACCTTGCTGTTTTTATAATTTCAGCTTACGAAAACCTATGTCTACCATCCATATTGCACTTGTATCACCATCTCTTCGCTGAACTAGTGCACATATACAATTCACCATTGTATTGGGTGTGTTGGGGACACGAGAGACTCTTTGTTATTTGGTTGCAGGGTTGTTTGAGAGAGACCATATTCATCCTACGCCTCCCACGGATTGATAAACCTTAGGTAATCCACTTGAGGGAAATTTGCTACTGTCCTACAAACCTCTGCACTTGGAGGCCCAACAACGTCTACAAGAAGAAGGTTGCGTAGTAGACATCAAAGGGCAATTCAATTATTGACGAGTGGAATCTTGGATATAGGTGTTGTGTCTCCATTCCCTCTCTCAAATGGAAGAATGGATTTCGGGATGGAGATCTCATAACCAAACATGCTAGCTCATCGAGAGAATAATCATGGACATTACCCCTTCCATTTTTTTCATGTTACTTTGTCCCTATGACCCATCAGGGGCATCTAGAGTCTAGACTGCTTATGGAATTTTAGGGTAAAGAGTTCCGATTGGTTTCAATGCATTTTTCCTGATGAGGTTACTGGCCCAGGGCTCACTCGAGTGGACCCTCTAGATAAATGTGTAGGCTACAAAGACAAAATGGCAACACCATATATGGCGAACCTTTTGGTGGTTTCTCTCACGGATCTGGAGTGTCTGTAAGATTTGGGTCAGGAATTGATCTCAACTGTCGTCACTATTAATTGTGCGACCTTCTTATGACATAGCACCAGAAGGGGTTATTGAGAGTGTCTTGTTTTGCATGGTGTAAGTGCATCTAGTGCCCCTTAGTGATTTTGGTGTATTGAAGACTTATAGGTTAAGGGACTGATGCGTTTGTGAGTGTACACAAGTCTATAAGTCTATGAGGAGTTTGATATTTACAGAGAATGTCGACCCCTAAAAAATGAAGTTCTTCGACTGAAGACTTTGAAAGTGAAGAAATTGGTGTGACCTTGAAGACTTGGTAATCATTCGAGGAACATGAAGCATGAAGACTTTTGTTTTCGTAGTTTCATTTTCTCTTTCTTGAGTCATAGGAAACACCGTACTATTAAAGGGGGTCGAGGAAATACTAAGGAAAAATTTCCATGTGATGCTCAACTCAAAATCCTACACCTACCAATCCTTTCGAGTGAAGCCATTGGAAATCTCGCACAGTTCAGTCATATTCTTCAGTGACAGAGATGAAGTTCTTCTGGTCTTTGAGGAATTTGTTCTAACTAAAGAGTTAGGAATTCGCTAGTGCGGATTGCCTACAAAGTGAGGAACATGATAGCCCTGAGGAATTCAAACCTCAAATATTCCGACCGTTGATGTGCTACGCGCCAGCTGTCCCAAAATATCTACCCACCTAGCGGTCATATCATACAAGGGCATTTATGTCTTATCATGTCGGGCTGCTCCCCGGCTATAAATAGCCGCCCCCTACAACGACTAGTTGGTTGGCTCCTCCGAGAGAAACTGACACTTGTCATTTGAGAGTAACCCATCCTCCGAGGACTTTGAGTGAAAATCATCAAGTGAGGAAATCCCAAACCCAAACCTACAAAACCCCAAGTGATTGAGCATCACTGAAGAGATTGATCCTGCGTGGATCCGACGCTTGTTTCCTTTGAAGACTGTGCTTCTTCCAGACGGTTAGGCGTCAAGGTCTAGAGCATCCAAGAGGAATTGTGGATCGTCGAGTGACCGAGTTTGTGAAGGTTCGGAAGTCACCTGAAGACTTACCACGAGTGATTGGGCGAGGTCTGTGTGACCTTAGCTCAAGGAGATACGGTGAGGACCGTGTGTCCGGGACTGGGTGTCCTCGAGTTTAAATACTCAGCCGCTCCAACCAGATGTACAACTGAGACAACAGTTGGAACTGGTCTATCAAATCATTGTCTTCACCGAGCTTACTGGTTCTATTTCCTCAACTCTTTCATTTCCTCATATATGTTGTTGTGTGCCTGTTCATATCTGTTTGAGACACTGACTGAAGACTTTTTCAATTTCCTCAGTTCTATTTCTTCAATCTGTCTGTCTTCTTCCTTGTGTTATCCTGTGTTTACGCTTTCTGTACTCTGTGCTTGTCTTCATTTCATCATGATGACTATGCTTGTGTTATGTTATGTTCCTTTCAGAGTACTTATTCCGCTGCAAGTAGTTCTTAATTTAGGAATTTCCTCACCAGCAAATTCCTCAGTGAAGAATTCATAAAAATCGCCTATTTACCCCCCCTCTCTAGTCGATATAACGCACTTTCAATTGGTATCAGAGCAAGGTACTCCCTTGTTCTGTGTGATTTTGGTTTAACCACCTGGAGTTCTAGTTATGTCGACCGCAGGTATGATCAAGGTCTCTGCTGGGTGTCCTACCTTCGATGGCATGGACTACCCCTATTGGAAGAATAATATGTGAATGCATCTTGAGGCAATTGACAACGATCTCTGGTATGTTGTGGAAAATGGTGTTCCCTCAGTCACACCTTCCCTGAATGCTGCTGATGTGAAGAGATTCAAGCAACTCAATTCTCAAGCAAAGAATATCATATGTGGTCATCTGAGTAAAGGGCAGTATGGTAGAGTGAGTGCTTTGGAAACTGCTAAGCTTATCTGGGATAGGCTCTCCAAAGTAAACGAAGGAGTCTCAACTCAATGTGACTCTCGTGTTGACGTTCTTCGCAATCTCTTCAACCGCTTCAAAAGACTCGACAATGAAAATGTTCAGCAAACCTTCAATCGCCTCACTGATATCTCAAATGAGCTTCAAGTGCTTGGCGCCACTGATATCACCGACCATGAGGTGGTGAAGAAATTGCTGAGATCGATCGATTCTTCATTTGACACTCTGGCACTGATGATCCAAGAGCGTGCTGATTACAAGTCACTTGATCCCGCTGATATCCTCGAGAGGCTAAACACTCATGAGTTCCAGCTTGCTGAGAAGAGAGATCTCTATGGTTCGAGCTATGGCAAACCACGTGCTCTGAAGGCCAAGGCAGTCTCTGAGTCTGAGGAAGAAGATTCTACCAGCAGCCTTGGTGATCCTGAAGAACTGAGCCAGGAACTAGCACTGCTCATGAAAAAAATTCAGAAGTTCTCAAGACGTGGTCGCTTTGGAAAATCTTCAAGGAGCAACGATTCCTCATCTAGTGACTACAAGAAAAGGTTGTGCCACAAATGCAAGAAACCTGGTCACTACATTCAAGATTGTCCTCAGTGGGACAAGGAATTAAAGAAGAAGAAATACAAGGATTACAGTTCTGATGATGCCAAGAAGAAGAAGAAATCTTCAAAGTCTTCATAATCAAAATCCTCGAAGTCTTCATCTCACAAGAAGAGCAGCTTCAAGAAGGCTCGGACATTCATTAGCAAGGAAATGGATTCTGAGGCTGAATCTGAGGATCATGAGGAATAGGAGGCATCCGAGGAGTCTGAGTCCGGTGTGGCAAGTCTAGCTCTTTCTACCGCGTTCGTCAGCAAGTCTATCTTCAACTCTGAAGAAAATGGCAACACCAACAATGCTGATGAAGGCAATGATGACTACGCTCCCACCTATTGCTTCATGGCAAAGGGTGCCAAGGTAACTAAATACCCCTCCTCTGAATCAAGTGAGGATGAATCTGATGAAAATCTTAAGCCCAGCTACTCTAAACTTGCAAAGATTGTTGTGGAATAACAAAAGGCTATTGAAAAGCTTCAAAACATGCTAGACAGAAGTGATGATATGTTGGGTGATGAAATGGACCGCACTAAAGACTTAACTGAAAATCTTTAGAGACTTTAGTCTAAGTTTGACAACCATCAAAGTCATCATAACACTCTCTTATCTGATCACAAGAAGCTTTCTTATGAATTTCTACAAAGAAAGCAAGATCTTGAGAAGCTAAGAGTGAGTTATGAAGATCTCCAGAAGGAGCACGATTCATTACTTGCTCAACAAATCAGCGCTACTCAGGAAGAATTTGTTCCTCCATGTCTTAAGTGCATTGAACGTGAAACTGCTAATTCTTCACCTGAATGTTCAAATGCTTCAAATGTTACAAATTCTTCACCTGTCTCTGCTATCACTAATTCCTCATCTGAGGACATTGCTAGTACTACTAATGATGCAGGGGTGAAGGAATTGTACACGACAGGCATTTACAAAAGCCTCAAAGGGCATCAGATTCTTTGTGATGTGCTCAAAAAGCAGACCCTCAAGAGAAATCCTAGGAAAGAGGGTATAGCCTTTGAGAGGAAACTCAATGCTGATGGAACATATTGGAAGCCTGAGCAGTACCCCAAAACCTCATGGGTTGTTGCAAAGGGACCTCCAGTTGATCCATCCAACTTATCTGGCTTTACATGTGAATCTCCTCATTCTTCTGATGAGTCATCTGACTCTGACTATAAATTGTTCAAAAAACAGAATGGTGAAGTATTTGCTAGATATGTTGGCACTAACTGCAGGAGCGGTTCCCCTATGAAGAAAAATATGGGTTCCCAAAAGTTATCTTGAAAGTCTTCAGGTGAATGTCCTCATGACACCACCAGTGAAGAACAGGAACCCCAGATCTAATTCATCATATGGACCTAATTCTTCATATGGATCAAATTCCTCAAATGGATCAAAATCCTCATATGATCATCATTGTGCTAACCCTTCTGTTTCGCAGGGTAGAGCTAAGGGCTATGAATATGAATGTTATTCTTCAAATCATTATGTTCATAAGTCCTCGAAGAATTTCTCTGCTTATTAATATGCTTACCCTAACCCCTTTTATGTGAAACGAAGCGGACTGGCTTCTATGCCACCTTTCTCATATGGTGCTCGCAGAGTGATGAATTCTTTGCCACCCCTTCAGATGTGGGTGGTGAAGAAAAAGAACTAATCTCTTGTGCAGGGTCAGGTCTCCAGTCGTGCTCAAAACGACTGAAGAATTTGCTGGAGACCTGAACAGTGCCTGAAAGGACGCAGGCTAATCATGAAGAAATGAATTTTCATTTCTCACGTCCTCATACTGATTTATCTGTGCTATTGCTTGATGAATACAAGACGCCTCGTTGCTTCTGGACTGAGGCAATTGATACTGCGTGCCACATCATCAACAGGGTATATCTTCACAAATTCTTCAAGAAAACTGCTTATGAACTCCTCACTGACAAAAAGCCCAATGTGAGTTATTTCAAAGTCTTCGGTGCTAAATGTTGGATTAGAGATCATCGTCACACTTCCAAATTCTCACCGAAAGCACATGAAGGTTTTATGCTTGGTTATGGAAAGGACTCACACACCTACAGAGTCTTCAACAGCGTTCTTCACAAAGTTGTTGAAACTATAGATGTGCGGTTCGATGAAACTAATGGCTTGCAAAGAGAGCACCTACCTTCTGTGATAGATGAACCAGCACCTGAGGATTCTATCAAGTTCAAGGCTACTGAGGATGTCATTCCTACCGAAGAATCTGCTGAAGAATTCATTCCTGATCATGATGATCACTGGGCCGGCGCACCTGAAGAAAATGGTGCTGAAGAAAATGCTCCTGAAGGGAATGCTGATCAAATTCCTCGAAGACAACCCACTCATCCTCGCATTGCTAACGAAGTGCAAATTGAGAAGATCATCGATGACATTGAAGCACCAGGTCCTCTCACTCGCTCAAAGTCTTCACATTTATCTAACTTTTGTGGGCACTTTGCTTTTGTCTCTATCTCAGAGCCCACTAAGGTAGATGAAGCATTTATGGAGCCTGAGTGGATTCAGGCTATGCAAGAAGAATTACATCAATTCAAGCTCAACAACGTGTGGGAACTGGTCAAACGTCCAGATCCTCGCAAGCACAACGTCATTGGCACAAAGTGGATCTACCGCAACAAGCAAGATGAAAATGGCCTTGTGGTGAGAATAAGGCACGACTTGTAGCTCAAGGCTACACACAGGTTGAAGGAATTGATTTCGATGAAACTTCTGCACCTGTTGCTAGACTTGAGGCTATTCGCATATTACTTGCATATGCTAACCATCATGATATTATCTTACAACAAATGGATGTGAAAAGTGCATTCCTCAATGGTAAGCTTGAGGAAGAAGTATATGTTGCTCAACCCCCAGGTTTTGAAGATCCAAAGAATCCTGACAAAGTCTTCAGACTCAACAAGGCCCTGTATGGCCTCAAGCAAGCCCCTCGGGCGTGGTATGATACTTTGAAGGAATTCTTCATGAAGAAAGGCTTCAAACCCGGTTCATTTGACCCAACTCTTTTCACTAAATCTTATGATGGTCAATTGTTTATGTGCCAAATATATGTTGATGATATTATCTTTGGCTGTACTGACCAACGTTATAGTGATGAATTTGCCTATATGATGAGTGAAGAATATCAAATGTCTATGATGGGAGAATTGAAATTCTTTTTAGGTCTTCAAATTCGTTAACAGCGCAATGGCATATTCATATATCAGGAGAAATACCTCAAAGAAGTATTGAGGAAATTCGGCATGCAGGACTGCAAAGGGATCAAAATTCCAATGCCCACAAATGGCCATCTATGCACTAATGAAAATGGTCAAGACTTTGATCAAAAGGTATACCGCTCCATGATTGGCTCTTTATTGTACCTATGTGCATCTAGGCCAGATATTATGCTTAGTGTTTACATGTGTGCCCAATTTCAAGCTACACCGAAGGAATCACACCATAAGGCTGTGACACATATTCTTCGATATCTAGCTCACACACCAACACTTGGATTATGGTATCCCAAGGGCTCTTCATTTGATCTCATTGGATATTCAGACTCTGACTATGCTGGCGATCGCGTGGACCGCAAGTCAACATTGTTGGAAATATGCCCTAGAGGCAATAATAAAATGATTATTATTATATTTCCTTGTTCATGATAATTGTCTATTATTCATGCTATAATTGTGTTATCCGGAAATCGTAATACATGTGTGAATACATAGACCACAACATGTCCCTAGTGAGCCTCTAGTTGACTAGCTCGTTGATCAACAGATAGTCATGGTTTCCTGACTATGGACATTGGATGTCATTGATAATGGGATCACATCATTAGGAGAATGATGTGATGGACAAGACCCAATCCTAAGCATAGCACAAGATTGTGTAGTTCGTTTGCTAGAGCTTTTCCAATGTCAAGTATCATTTCCTTAGACCATGAGATCGTGTAACTCCCGGATGCCGTAGGAGTGCTTTGGGTGTACCAAACGTCACAACGTAACTGGGTGACTATAAAGGTATACTACAGGTATCCCCGAAAGTATCTGTTGGGTTGACACGGATCGAGACTGGGATTTGTCACTCCGTATGACGGAGAGGTATCTCTCGGCCCACTCGGTAATGCATCATCATAATGAGCTCAATGTGACCAAGTGTTTGGTCACGGGATCATGCATTATGGTACGAGTAAAGTGACTTGCCGGTAACGAGATTGGACGAGGTATTGGGATACCGACGATCAAATCTCGGGCAAGTAACGTACCGATTGACAAAGGGAATTGTATATGGGATTACTTGAGTCCTCGACATCATGATTCATTCTATGAGATCATCGTGGAACATGTGGGAGCCAACATGGGTATCCAGATCCCGCTATTGGTTATTGGCCGGAGAGCTGTCTCGGTCATGTCTGCGTGATTCCCGAACCCGTAGGGTCTACACACTTAAGGTTCGGTGACGCTAGGGTTATAGAGATATTAGTATGCGGTAACCCGAAAGTTGTTCGGAGTCCCGGATGAGATCGCGGACATCACGAGGAGTTCCGGAATGGTCCGGAGGTGAAGAAATGTATATAGGAAGTCCAGTTTCAGCCACCTGGAAAGTTTCGGGGGTCACCGGTATTGTATTGGGACCAGCGGAAGGGTCCCGGGGGTCCACCGGGTGGGGCCACCTATCCCGGAGGGCCCCGTGGGCTGAAGAGGGAAGGGAACCAGCCCCTGGTGGGCTGGTGCACCCCCCTTGGGTCCTCCCTCTGCGCCTAGGGTTGGAAACCCTAGGGGTGGGGGGCGCCCCACTTGGCTTGGGGGGCAAGTTTCCCCCCTTGCCCCCCCCTTGAGATGGGATCTCTAGGGGGCCGGCGCACCTCCTAGGGCCCCTATATAAAGAGGGGGGAGGGAGGGCAGCCGCACCCTAGTCCCTGGCGCCTCCCTCTCCCCCCGTACCACCTCTCCCTCTCACTGAGCTTGGCGAAGCCCTGCCGAGATCGCCGCTACTTCCACCACCACGCCGTTGTGCTGCTGGATCTCCATCAACCTCTCCTTCCCCTTGCTGGATCAAGAAGGAGGAGACGTCTTCCCCAACCGTACGTGTGTTGAACGCGGAGGTGTTGTCCGTTCAGCACTAGGATCTTCGGTGATTTGGATCACAACGAGTACGACTCCCTCAACCCCGTTCTCTTGAACGCTTCCGCTTGCGATCTACAAGGGTATGTAGATGCACTCCTCTCTCTCATTGCTATATGACTCCATAGATTGATCTTGGTGAAGCGTAGAAATTTTTTATTTTCTGCAACGTTCCCCAACAGTGGTATCAGAGCTAGGTCTATGCGTAGTTTCTATGCATAAGTAGAACACAATCTTGTTGTGGGCGTAGATGTTGTCAATTTTCTTGCCACTACTAGTCTTATCTTATTTCGGCGGCATCGTGGGATGAAGCGGCCCGGACCGACCTTACACATACGCTTACGTGAGACAGGTTCCAACGACTGACATGCACTAGTTGCATAAGGTAGCTAGCGGGTGTGTGTCTCTCCCACTTTAGTCGGATCGGATTCGATGAAAAGGGTCCTTATGAAGGGTAAATAGAATTTGGCATATCACGTTGTGGTTTTACGTAGGTAAGAAACGTTCTTGCTAGAACCCTATTGCATCCACGTAAAAACATGCAACAACAATTAGAGGACGTCTAACTTGTTTTTGCAGCATATGCCTTGTGATGTGATATGGCCAAAAAGGTTGTGATGAATGATATATATGTGATGTATGAGATTGATCATGTTCTCGTAATAGGAATCACGACTTGCATGTCGATGAGTATGACAACCGACAGGATCCATAGGAGTTGTCTTAATTATTGTATGACCTGCGTGTCAATGAATAAATGCCATGTAATTACTTTACTTTATTGCTAAACCGTTAGCCATAGTAGTAGAAGTAATAGTTGGCGAACAACTTCATGGAGACACGATGACGGAGATCATGATGATGGAGATCATGGTGTCATGCCGGTGACGAAGATGATCATGGTGTCATGCCGGTGACGAAGATGATCATGGCGCCCCGAAGATGGAGATCAAAGGAGCAATATGATATTGGCCATATCATGTCACTATTTGATTGCATGTGATGTTTATCATGTTTTTGCATCTGATTTGCTTAGAATGACGGTAGTAAATAAGATGATCCCTCATAATAATTTCAAGAAAGTGTTCCCCCTAACTGTTCACCATTGCGAAAGTTTGTTGTTTCGAAGCACCACGTGATGATCGGGTGTGATAGATCCTAACATTCACATACAACGGGTGTAAGCCAGATTTACACATGCAAAACACATAGGTCGACTTGATGAGCCTAGCATGTACAGACATGGCCTCAGAATACAAGAGACTGAAAGGTCGAACATGAGTCGTATAGAAGATACGATCAACATGGAGATGTTCACCGATGATGACTAGTCCGTCTCACGTGATGATTGGACACGGCCTAGTTGACTCGGATCATGTATCACTTAGATGACTAGAGGGATGTCTAATCTGAGTGGGAGTTCATTAAATAATTTTATTAGATGAACTTAATTATCATGAACTTAGTCTAAAAACCTTTGCAAAATGTCTTGTAGATCAAATGGCCCACGCTCATGTCAACCTCAACTTCAATGCGTTCCTAAAGAAAACCAAGCTGAAAGATGATGGCAGCAACTATACGGACTGGGTCCGGAACCTGAGGATCATCCTCATAGCTGCCAAGAAAGCATATGTCCTAGAAGCACCACTAGGTGAAGCACCCATCCCAGAGAACCAAGACGTTATGAACGCTTGGCAGTCGCGTGCTGATGATTACTCCCTCGTTCAGTGCGGCATGCTTTACAGCTTAGAACCGGGGCTCCAAAAGCGTTTTGAGCAACACGGAGCATATGAGATGTTCGAAGAGCTGAAAATGGTTTTCCAAGCTCATGCCCGGGTCGAGAGATATGAAGTCTCCGACAAGTTCTAGAGTTGTAAGATGGAGGAAAATAGTTCTGTCAGTGAGCACATACTCAAAATGTCTGGGTTGCACAACCGCTTGTCCCAGCTGGACATTAACCTCCCGGACGAGGCGGTCATTGACAGAATCCTTCAGTCGCTCCCACCTAGCTACAAGAGCTTTGTGATGAACTACAATATGCAGGGGATGGTGAAAACTATTCCTGAAGTATTTTCAATGCTGAAATCAGCGGAGGTGGAAATCAAAAAGGAACATCAAGTGTTGATGGTCAATAAAACCACTAGTTTCAAGAAGGCAAGGGTAAGAAGAACTTCAAGAAGGACGACAAGGAGTTGCCGCGCCCGGTAAGCCAGTTGCCGGGAAGAAGCCAAAGAATGGACCCAAGCCTGAGACTGAGTGCTTTTATTGCAAAGGGAAGGGTCACTGGAAGCGGAACTGCCCCAAATACTTAGCGGACAAGAAGGCCGGCAACACTAAAGGTATATGTGATATACATGTAATTGATGTGTACCTTACCAGTACTCGTAGTAGCTCCTGGGTATTTGATACCGGTGCGGTTGCTCATATTTGTAACTCAAAACAGGAGCTGCGGAATAAGCGGAGACTGGCGAAGGACGAGGTGACGATGCGCGTCGGGAATGGTTCCAAGGTCGATGTGATCGCCGTCGGCACGCTACCTCTACATTTACCTACGGGATTAGTTTTAAACCTCAATAATTGTTATTTAGTGCCAGCTTTGAGCATGAACATTGTATCTGGATCTCGTTTAATACGAGATGGCTACTCATTTAAATCCGAGAATAATGGTTGTTCTATTTATATGAGAGATATGTTTTATGGTCATGCCCCGCTGGTCAATGGTTTATTCTTAATGAATCTCGAACGTGATGTTACACATATTCATAGTGTGAATACCAAAAGATGTAAGATTGATAATGATAGTCCCACATATCTGTGGCACTGCCGCCTTGGTCACATTGGTGTCAAACGCATGAAGAAGCTCCATACAGATGGACTTTTGGAGTCTCTTGATTTCGAATCATTTGACACGTGCGAACCATGCCTCATGGGTAAAATGACCAAGACTCCGTTCTCCGGAACAATGGAGCGAGCAACCAACTTATTGGAAATTATACATACTGATGTGTGCGGTCCAATGAGCGTTGAGGATCGCGGTGGCTATCGTTATGTTCTCACTCTCACTGATGACTTAAGTAGATATGGGTATGTCTACTTGATGAAACACAAGTCTGAGACCTTTGAAAAGTTCAAGGAATTTCAGAATGAGGTAGAGAATCAACGTGACCGAAAAATAAAGTTCTTACGATCAGATCGTGGAGGAGAATATTTAAGTCACGAATTTGGTACGCACTTAAGGAAATGTGGAATCGTTTCACAACTCACGCCGCCTGGAACACCTCAGCGTAACGGTGTGTCCGAACATCATAATCGCACTCTATTGGATATGGTGCGATCTATGATGTCACTCACCGATTTACCGCTATCATTTTGGGGATACGCTCTAGAGACAGCTACATTCACTTTAAATAGGGCACCGTCTAAATCCGTTGAGACGACACCGTATGAATTATGGTTTGGGAAGAAACCTAAGCTATCGTTTCTAAAAGTTTGGGGATGCGATGCTTATGTCAAGAAACTTCAACCTGAAAAGCTCGAACCCAAGTCGGAAAAATGCGTCTTCATAGGATACCCTAAGGAAACCATTGGGTATACCTTCTACCTTAGATCCGAAGGCAAGATCTTTGTTGCCAAGAACGGGTCCTTTCTGGAGAAAGAGTTTCTCTCAAAAGAAATAAGTGGGAGGAAAGTAGAACTCGATGAAGTACTGCCTCTTGAACCAGAAAGTAGCACAACTCAGGAAGATGTTCCCGTGGTGCTTGCACCGACTGGAGAGGAAATAAATGATGATGATCAAGGTACTTCGGATCAAGTTGCTACTGAACTTCGTAGGTCCACAAGGACATGTTCCACACCAGAGTGGTATGGCAACCCTGTCCTGGAAATCATGTTGTTAGACAACGATGAACCTTCAAACTATGAAGAAGCGATGGCGGGCCCAGATTCCAACAAATGGCTTGAAGCCATGCAATCCGAGATAGGATCCATGTATGAAAACAAAGTGTGGACTTTGACAGACTTGCCCGATGATCGGCGAGCGATACAAAATAAATGGATCTTTAAGAATAAGACGGACGCGGATGGTAATGTTACCATCTATAAAGCTCGACTTGTTGCTAAGGGTTATCGGCAAGTTCAAGGGGTTGACTACGATGAGACTTTCTCTCCCGTAGCGAAGCTGAAGTCCGTCTGAATCATGTTAGCAATTGCCGCATACTATGATTATGAGATATGGCAAATAGACGTCAAAACGGCATTCCTTAACGGCTATCTTAAGGAAGAACTGTATATGATGCAGCCGAAAGGTTTTGTCGATCCTGAGAATGCTAACAAGGTATGCAAACTCCAGCGATCCATTTATGGGTTGGTGCAAGCATCTCAGAGTTGGAACATTCGCTTTGATGAGATGATCATAGCGTTTGGGTTTATGCAGACTTATGGAGAAGCCTGCGTATACAAGAAAGTGAGTGGGAGCTCTGTAGCATTTCTCATATTATATGTAGATGACATACTTTTGATGGGAAATGATATAGAACTTTTGGACAGCATTAAGGCCTACTTGAATAAGTGTTTTTCAATGAAGGACCTTGGAGAAGCTGCTTACATATTAGGCATCAAGATCTATAGGGATAGATCGAGACGCCTCATAGGTCTTTCACAAAGCACATACCTTGATAAGATATGGATCAGTCCAAGAAGGGGTTCTTGCCTGTGTTGCAAGGTGTGAAATTGAGCTCGGCTCAATGCCCGACCACGGCAGAAGATAGAGAAAAGATGAGTGTCATCCCCTATGCCTCGGCTATAGGGTCTATTATGTATGCCATGCTGTGTACCAGACCTGATGTAAACCTTGCCGTAAGTTTGGTAGGAAGGTACCAAAGTAATCCCGGCATGGAACACTGGACAGCGGTCAAGAATATCCTGAAGTACCTGAAAAGGACTAAGGACATGTTTCTCGTTTATGGAGGTGACGAAGAGCTCGTCGTAAAGGGTTACGTCAATGCTAGCTTCGACACAGATCAGGATGACTCTAAGTCACAAACCGGATACGTGTATATTTTGAATGGAGGGGCAGTAAGCTGGTGCAGTTGCAAGGAAAGCGTCGTGGCGGGATCTACATGTGAAGCGGAGTACATGGCAGCCTCGGAGGCAGCACATGAAGCAATATGGATGAAGGAGTTCATCACCAACCTAGGAGTCATACCCAATGCGTCGGGGCCGATCACTCTCTTCTGTGACAACACTGGAGCTATTGCCCTTGCCAAGGAGCCCAGGTTTCACAAGAAGACCAGGCACATCAAGCGTCGCTTCAACTCCATTCGTGAAAATGTTCAAGATGGAGACATAGATATTTGCAAAGTGCATACGGATCTGAATATCGCAGATCCGTTGACTAAACCTCTTCCGCGAGCAAAACATGATTAACACCAGAACTCTATGGGTGTTCGATTCATCACAACGTAACTAGATTATTGACTCTAGTGCAAGTGGGAGACTGTTGGAACCCTAGAGGCAATAATAAAATGATTATTATTATATTTCCTTGTTCATGCTAATTGTCTATTATTCATGCTATAATTGTGTTATCCGGAAATCGTAATACATGTGTGAATACATAGACCACAACATGTCCCTAGTGAGCCTCTAGTTGACTAGCTCGTTGATCAACAGATAGTCATGGTTTCCTGACTATGGACATTGGATGTCATTGATAACGGGGTCACATCATTAGGAGAATGATGTGATGGACAAGACCCAATCCTAAGCATAGCACAAGATCGTGTAGTTCGTTTGCTAGAGCTTTTCCAATGTCAAGTATCATTTCCTTAGACCATGAGATCGTGTAACTCCCGAATGCCGTAGGAGTGCTTTGGGTGTACCAAACGTCACAATGTAACTGGGTGACTATAAAGGTATACTATAGGTATCCCCGAAAGTATCTGTTGGGTTGACACGGATCGAGACTGGGATTTGTCACTCCGTATGACGGAGAGGTATCTCTGGGCCCACTCGGTGATGCATCATCATAATGAGCTCAATGTGACCAAGTGTTTGGTCACGGGATCATGCATTATGGTATGAGTAAAGTGACTTGCTGGTAACGAGATTGAACAAGGTATTGGGATACCGATGATCGAATCTCGGGCAAGTAATGTACCGATTGACAAAGGGAATTGTATACGGGATTACTTGAGTCCTCGACATCGTGGTTCATTTGATGAGATCATCGTGGAACATGTGGGAGCCAACATGGGTATCCAGATCCTGCTGTTGGTTATTGACTGGCGAGCTGTCTCGGTCATGTCTGCGTAATTCCCGAACCCGTAGGGTCTACACACTTAAGGTTCGGTGACGCTAGGGTTGTAGAGATATTAGTATGCGGTAACGCGAAAGTTGTTCGGAGTCCCGGATGAGATCCCGGACGTCACGAGGAGTTCTGGAATGGTCCGGAGGTGAAGAAATGTATATAGGAAGTCCAATTTCGGCCACCAGGAAAGTTTTGGGGGTCATTGGTATTGTATCGGGACCACCGAAAGGGTCCCGAGGGTCTACCAGGTGGGGCCACCTATCCCGGAGGGCCCCGTGGGCTGAAGAGGGAAGCGAACCAACCCCTGGTGGGCTGGTGCGCCCCCCTTGGGCCTCCCCTGCGCCTAGGGTTGGAAACCCTAGGGGTGGGGGGCGCCCCACTTGGCTTGGGGGGCAAGTTTCCCCCCTTGGCCGCCGCCCCCCTTGAGATGGGATCTCTAGGGGGGCGGAGCACCCCCTAGGGCCCCTATATCAAGAGGGGGAGGGAGGGCAGCCGCACCCTAGTCCCTGGCGCCTCCCTCTCCCCCCGTACCACCTCTCCCTCCCGCTGAGCTTGGCGAAGCCCTGCCGAGATCGCCGCTACTTCCACCACCACGCCGTTGTGCTGCTGGATCTCCATCAGCCTCTCCTTCCCCTTGCTGGATCAAGAAGGAGGAGACGTCTTCCCCAACCGTACGTGTGTTGAACGCGGAGGTGATGTTCGTTCAGCACTAGGATCTTCGGTGATTTGGATCACGACGAGTATGACTCCCTCAACCCCGTTCTCTTGAACGCTTCCGCTTGCGATCTACAAGGGTATGTAGATGCACTCCTCTCTCTCGTTGCTAGATGACTCCATAGATTGATCTTGGTGAAGCATAGAATTTTTTTATTTTCTGCAACGTTCCCCAACAAACATCAGGCACATGCCATTTCCTCGGACGATCTTTGGTCTGTTGGTCCTCGAAGATACAGAACTACGTATCTCTCTCCACTTCAGAAGCTGAATACATTGCTGCTGGATCGTGCTGTGCTCAATTACTGTGGATGAAGCAAACACTCAAGGACTATGGCATCAACATGAAGAATGTGCCTCTCTACTGCGATAATGAGAGCGCTATCAAGATTTCTCGCAACCCAGTTCAGCACTCGAAGACAAAGCACATCCAGATTCGTCATCTTTTTCTTCATGATCATGTGTTGAAGGGCGACATCTCCATCGACCATGTCAGCACTGAAGATCAGCTGGCCGATATCTTCACTAAGCCCTTGGATGAGAAGAGATTTAGCAAGTTGCGGTGTGAGCTAAATATCTTAGAATCTTCGAATGTTCTCTGAAATGGACACTCATCCTAACACTTATGCTGACTTGATGACTTAGATCCGCAACACACGAAGTAATGTTTTTCTTCAATATATGAAGACTAACCCTCTAAGTGTGAAGAAATTAACAAAGAAATTGACTCTCAGAACCCTACGACAATTGTACGCGGTGTCTCAAGCCAACTTTATTATACGGTGGGTTACGCCACCACAAAAGTTGAAAATCTTCAAAATTGAGTTTTTCCTCAGTTTTTGAAATTCCTCAGTTTTTTAAATTATTCAACTTGCACTGTCTTCACTATTCGGTCGTTTGTCTTCATTTGAATATATATATATATATATATATATATATATATATATATATATATATATATATGAGTTTATGTCCTCTACAGCATTCACTTATTGCTAATTTTTCAAGTTGACTTTTTTTGCTAAGTGAATGTGATCGGACCCTTCCCCCTCTATGCTAAACTCAATCCAGTCTATTCACAAATTCTTCATGTGTGTTCTGATTTGAAACTCGTTCAAAATCTTCACTGTGTCCTTGACAGCTGAAGAAATTGTGAACGGAAACTTTCAAAAACTTATCTTATCTGAATTTTCGGCTTTGCCGCTCAAACTGTTCCGCTTCTCACGACAAATACTTATCTATTCACCCACGATCCTACAAGATCGCCAACTCACAGTACTTGGGTGACACATGGCACGTGAATGAGAAGGGCCAGGGGCACATTCGTCCGAAATCTTCGGGCGCACAGTTTTTCACTGCCACTATAAATATCCCTGCCTCTTCCTCACTTCAGTTTTACTCTGCTCGGCCTCTCTCCTGCTCGAGCTTCACAAACCCTAGCACCGCCGCTACTTCATCGTTGCCGGTGAGGAAGAGCTTCACTGCCTTGACCTCGTCGCCGTCGTACTCGCGCTGGCTGCGGATTTCTTCACTCCGCCGCCGCCGTAGCCATCTTCTTCTGCCGAGTTAGGGCGTGGAATATCTGAACAAACGAACTTCACCTTAACACTTCCCAGTTGGTCGTGTTCTTCACTTCGCGTAATTAAAAGTTACTTTTATTGCCCGCTTTGATTCATGTGTTTTCCTAAAAATCTTCAAAGGTGTTTATTCTTCAAATCTTCACACACTAAAACACCTCACATGTTATCTGTTCTTGATTCATTTCTCTAAGCAATGATTTTCTTCAAGATTCCTCAATTGTGTGGATTTTCAAATCTGTACAACTCTGGAACCTAAGATAAAGAACGCTTAGCGAAATTATTCAAGACTAATCGGTCAAATTCCTTAAACCTATTCTTTTTGAAAATCTTCTGAGAATGCATATGACCTCTCCAAATTCCTCGCAATTATACTCTATTCACAGGTACAAATGTCCGCTGCTGAATCACTAGGTTCTCATCAACTTAACTCATTTGCAGCGTTCCTCGAAGAAAAAATGCATACCTCTTCAGAAACTTCAGTTGTTCATCCTCAGCTGAAGAAAATGGCTGACGGTAAGAAACCACAGAAGGGAGGAAAAAGGCCTGAGGTCAACACAGTGTTTGAAATCCTTGAGGATATTTATGCTGGATACTGCACTCCTGATGAGGCCAAGCTTGTCAAGGAGGACGAGAGTCAACATAAGGTGCGCATACAACGGATAGAAAGGAGATGGGAACGAGAACGGAGGGAGTACAGGTATGTTACTCCCAAGTACATGAAGAAATTCGCGCTCAACCCTCCATGCTCAAGAGCTCCATTGAGACCTGGCCAACTGGCGGATCCCACCAGCCTCAAGCGTGGTGAGGACTATGCTGCTGAATGGCTAGGCGCCAGGCCAAACTGGCTAAGCAAGCAAAAGAAGCAGTGAGGAAATTCAATGAAGATTCTGCTGCTGCTGCTAACGCTGCTGAGGCCTCTGGTAGTAAGACCAGGAAGGCTATGCCAAAGAAGCCTGCCCACAAGTCCAGTGCTTCTCCTTCAATGCCCTCACGGCCAAGCTCCTCAGCAATGCCCTCAAGCCCAGATTCTTCAAATCCCTCACGGCAAATTCCTCAGTCTACTCCTCCTCCTCCAAAATCCTCAGTTCCTCCGACAAAGTCTTCGGCTACTCCGACAAAATGTTCGGCGCCTGTGCATCTTGCCACGTGCCAAAGGACTCAAGGCATCTCTATTGCCTCAGGAGCATCTGCTAGCTGTTGGAAATATGCCCTAGAGGCAATAATAAAATGATTATTATTATATTTCCTTGTTCATGGTAATTGTCTATTATTCATGCTATAATTGTGTTATCTGGAAATCGTAATACATGTGTGAATACATAGACCACAACATGTCCCTAGTGAGCCTCTAGTTGACTATCTCGTTGATCAACAGATAATCATGGTTTCCTAACTATGGACATTGGATGTCATTGATAACGGGGTCACATCATTAGGAGAATGATGTGATGGACAAGACCCAATCCTAAGCATAACACAATATCGTGTAGTTCGTTTGCTAGAGCTTTTCCAATGTCAAGTATATCATTTCCTTAGACCATGAGATCGTGTAACTCCCGGATGTCGTAGGAGTGCTTTGGGTGTACCAAACGTCACTACGTAACTGGGTGAATATGAAGGTATACTACAGGATCCCCGAAAGTATCTGTTGGGTTGACATGGATCGAGACTGGGATTTGTCACTCCGTATGACGGAGAGGTATCTCTAGGCCCACTCGGTAATACATCATCATAATGAGCTCATTGTGACCAAGTGTTTGGTCACGAGATCATGCATTACGGTATGAGTAAAGTGACTTGCCGGTAACGAGATTGAACGATGTATTGGGATACAGATGATCGAATCTCGCGCAAGTAACGTATCGATTGACAAAGGGAATTGTATACAGGATTACTTGAATCCTCGACATCGTGGTTCATTCGATGAGATCATCATGGAACATGTGGGAGCCAACATGGGTATCCAGATCCCGCTGTTGGTTTTTGGCCGGAGAACTATCTCGGTCATGTCTGCGTGATTCCCGAACCCGTAGGGTCTACACACTTAAGGTTCGGTGACGCTAGGGTTGTAGAGATATTAGTATGTGGTAACCAGAAAGTTGTTCGAAGTCCTAGATGAGATCCCGAACATTACGAGGAGTTCCGGAATGGTCCGGAGGTGAAGAAATGTATATAGGAAGTCCAGTTTCGGCCACCGGGAAAGTTTCGGGGGTCACCGGTATTGTACCGGGACCACCGGAAGGGTCCCGGGGGTCCACCGGGTGGGGCCACCTATCCCGGAGGGCCCCGTGGGCTGAAGAGGGAAGGGAACCAGCCCCTGGTGGGCAGGTGCTCCCCCCTTGGGCCTCCCCCTGGGCCTAGGGTTGGAAACCCTAGGGGTGGGGGGCGCCCCACTTGGCTTGGGGGGCAAGTTTCCCCCCTTGGCCGCCCCCCCCCCCTTGAGATGGGATCTCTAGGGGGCCGACGCACCCCCTAGGGCCCCTATATAAAGAGGGGGGAGGGAGGGCAGCCGCACCCTAGTCCCTGGCGCCTTCCTCTCCCCCCGTACCACCTCTCCCACTCGCTGAGCTTGGCGAAGCCCTGCCGAGATCGCCGCTACTTCCACCACCACGCCGTTGTGCTGGTGGATCTCCATCAGCCTCTCCTTCCCCTTGCTGGATCAAGAAGGAGGAGACGTCTTCCCCAACTGTACATGTGTTGAATGCGGAGGTGCTGTACGTTCAGCACTAGGATCTTCGGTGATTTGGATCACGATGAGTACGACTCCCTCAACCCCGTTCTCTTGAACGCTTCCGCTTGCGATCTACAAGGGTATGTAGATGCACTCCTCTCTCTCGTTGCTAGATGACTCCATAGATTGATCTTGGTGAAGCATAGAATTTTTTTATTTTCTGCAACGTTCCCCAACAAACATCAGGCACATGCCATTTCCTCGGACGATCTTTGGTCTGTTGGTCCTCGAAGATACAGAACTACGTATCTCTCTCCACTTCAGAAGCTGAATACATTGCTGCTGGATCGTGCTGTGCTCAATTACTGTGGATGAAGCAAACACTCAAGGACTATGGCATCAACATGAAGAATGTGCCTCTCTACTGCGATAATGAGAGCGCTATCAAGATTTCTCGCAACCCAGTTCAGCACTCGAAGACAAAGCACATCCAGATTCGTCATCTTTTTCTTCATGATCATGTGTTGAAGGGCGACATCTCCATCGACCATGTCAGCACTGAAGATCAGCTGGCCGATATCTTCACTAAGCCCTTGGATGAGAAGAGATTTAGCAAGTTGCGGTGTGAGCTAAATATCTTAGAATCTTCGAATGTTCTCTGAAATGGACACTCATCCTAACACTTATGCTGACTTGATGACTTAGATCCGCAACACACGAAGTAATGTTTTTCTTAAATATATGAAGACTAACCCTCTAAGTGTGAAGAAATTAACGAAGAAATTGACTCTCAGAACCCTACGACAATTGTACGCGGTGTCTCAAGCCAACTTTATTATACGGTGGGTTACGCCACCACAAAAGTTGAAAATCTTCAAAATTGAGTTTTTCCTCAGTTTTTGAAATTCCTCAGTTTTTTAAATTATTCAACTTGCACTGTCTTCACTATTCGGTCGTTTGTCTTCATTTGAATATATATATATATATATATATATATATATATATATATATGAGTTTATGTCCTCTACAGCATTCACTTATTGCTAATTCTTCAAGTTGACTTTTTCCGCTAAGTGAATGTGATCGGACCCTTCCCCCTTTATGCTAAACCCAATCCAGTCTATTCACAAATTCTTCATGTGCGTTCTGATTTGAAACTCGTTCAAAATCTTCACTGTGTCCTTGACAGCTGAAGAAATTGTGAACGAAAACTTTTAAAAACTTATCTTATCTGAATTTTCGGCTTTGTCGCTCAAACTGTTCCGCTTCTCACGACAAATACTTATCTATTCACCCAAGATCCTACAAGATCGCCACCTCACAGTATGTGGGTGACACATGTCACATGAATGACAAGGGCCAGGGGCACGTTCGTCCGAAATCTTTGGGCGCACAGTTTTTCACTACCACTATAAATATCCCTGCCTCTTCCTCACTTCACTTTTACTCCGCTCGACCTCTCTCCTGCTCGAGCTTCACAAACCCTAGCACCGTCGCTACTTCATCGTCGCCGGTGAGGAAGAGCTTCACTGCCTCGACCTCGTCGCCGTCGTACTCGCGCCGACTGCGGATTTCTTCACTCCACCACCGCAGTAGCCATCTTCCTCTGCCGAGTTAGGGCGTGGAAGATCTGAACAGACCAACTTCACCTTAACACTTCCCAGTTCATCGTGTTCTTCACTTCGGGTAATTAAAAGTTACTTTTATTGCCGGCTTTGATTCATGTGTTTTCCTAAAAATCTTCAAAGGTGTTTATTCTTCAAATCTTCACACACTAAAACACCTCACATGTTATCTGTTCTTGATTCGTTTCTCTAAGCAATGATTTTCTTCAAGATTCCTCAATTGTGTGGATTTTCAAATCTGTACAACTCTGGAACCTAAGATAAAGAACGCTTAGCGAAATTCTTCAAGACTCATCGGTCAAATTCCTTAAACCTATTCTTTTTGAAAATCTTCTGAGAATGCATATGACCTCTCCAAATTCCTCGCAACTATACTCTATTCACAGGTACAAATGTCCATTGTTGAATCACTAGGTTCTCATCAACTTAACTCATTTGCGCGTTCCTCGAAGAAAAATTGCATACCTCTTCAGAAACTTCAGTTGTTCATCCTCAGCTGAAGAAAATGGCTGACGGTAAGAAACCACAGAAGGGAGGAAAAAGGTCTGAGGTCAACACAACGTTTGAAATCCCTGAGGATATTTATGCTGGATACTGCACTCCTGATGAGGCCAAGTTTGGCAAGGAGGACAAGAATCAGCGCAAGGTGCGCATACAACGGATAGAAAGGAGATGGGCACGAGAATGGAGGGAGTACATGTATGTTACTCCCAAGTACATGAAGAAATTCGCGCTCAACCCTCCATGCTCAAGAGCTCCATTGAGACCTGGCCAACTGGCGGATCCCACCAGCCTCAAGCGCGGTGGGGACTATGCTGCTGAATGGGCTAGGCACCAGGCCAAATTGGCTAAGCAAGCAAAAGAAGCAGTGAGGAAATTCAATGAAGATTCTACTGCTTCTGCTAACGCTGCTGAGGCCTCTGGTAGTAAGACCAGGAAGGCTATGCCAAAGAAGCCTGCCCACAAGTCCAGTGCCTCTCCTTCAATGCCCTCACGGCCAAGCTCCTCAACAATGCCCTCAAGGCCAGATTCTTCAAATCCCTCACGGCAAATTCCTTAGTCTGCTCCTCCTCCTCCAAAATCCTCAGTTCCTCCGACAAAGTCTTCGGCTACTCCGACAAAATCTTCGGCGCCTGTGCATCTTGCCACGTGCCAAAGGACTCAAGGCATCTCTATTGCCTCAGGAGCATCTGCTAGCTGTTGGAAATATGCAATAGAGGCAATAATAAAATGATTATAATTATATTTCCTTGTTCATGGTAATTGTCTATTATTCATGCTATAATTGTGTTATCCGGAAATCGTAATACATGTGTGAATACATAGACCACAACATGTCCCTAGTGAGCCTCTAGTTGACTAGCTCGTTGATCAACAGATAGTCACGGTTTCCTGACTATGGACATTGGATGTCATTGATAACGGGATCACATCATGTCAGGACCCCGACTCGATGTCACATTGATCTAGCCGGTAACACCTCATATCACTTTGCGGCCTCACGCACGGTATCCCCACGGGTGTCGCCTTACCTTTGCCCGGGACCGTTTGCGCCTTTTGGCTCACGTATATGATAGTGTCGCTAGCATCCATATGATAAGGAGCCCGGGCTGACATGACTAGTCGTAAACCCAAAGTGGCACAGACTTACAGGGACAGGCATCCATGACCCAGCTTCGAACGTGTCGGTCATCAGCAAGTGGGTCCGGGCTGTAGCACTGGGCTAGCAGGACTCCGGTAAACCGGGCTGTAGCGGGCTAACAGGACTCCGGTACTCAAAGCGTGACATTTCCCCGTAGGGACAGACACAGGAACGAAGAAGGACACATGCCGGCCAGCCTAAGTGTTCCAGAGCAGTAGCAAGCTACCATGGCTCAGCGGTAACACTAGGAGACATTTCCCGGTAAGAGAGGCTACTAAAGATAAACAACTAGATAGTCAGATCCCACACATACCAAGCATTTCAATCATACACACAATATGCTCGATATGTGCAATTACAACGAAGCATCACAACATGACTCTACGACACCAGTACTTTATTTAAGGCTCAGGGAGCCATACATATCATACACAAAGGTACGGGTCTCACGACCCAACATACAAGTCATACAGTCATACAAACCAGCAGCGGAAGTAACTTGTCTGAGTACAGACAACTAGTAAAATAAAAGAGGCTTGGAAAGCCTAGCTATACTACGTGGTCCTTCACAAGCTCAGGGTCACCACCTGGGTCTTTAGCCTACTCGTTGATGTCAACGTCTACATAGAACCCATCAGAAGGGGTTGCAGCGTCTTCTGTGAAAATGTAGATTATAGCAACATGAGTACAAAGGTACTCAGCAAGACTTACATCAGATCCTACATACATGCATATTATCAAGAAGGGTTGGTGGAGTTATTGCAGCAAGCCAGCTTCGACTCTTGGCTAGACTATCCTACGATACTCCAACTTGAAAAGGTTTTGCGCACACGAGTCCACTACTCACCACTTCAATACACTACCGAGGATCCACCTACGTCTTCCTACGGAAGAGCCATCCTTGGCACTCACACTTATCTTGAGGCTTTTAGTAGTTTCCATTTACTTGTCTATGAACTGTATAGGCAACCAAGTAGTCCTTTACCGCGGACGCGGCTATTCGAATAGATCATGTTAACCCTGCAGGGGTGTACTTCTTCATACATGTTTCCACCACTTGGCGTCTGCACACGACATGTGCTCGGCAGACTTCAAGCGAAAACCGACGTGGGTGTAGACCACGACCTACCTAAACACTTAAGCCTCTAGTCCAGGTTTATCGCCTATTCAGGTTCCATCCGCAGGGAGTCCGGCCGAGGTTTCCCATACGGCCCCGAACGATGTGAACAGGGTTCCCGAGATACCTAACGGGTATTCGGTACACCCGGCCACGTACCTACCGCATCACAGCCCACCCCTACGGTCAGCGCTGTCCACGGCCTCCAGTAGGCTACAAACACCAGAAACTACTTGCAACTCCTGGACAGAGAGCTAGGGTGAATAAGAAGTCGAGCGGGGTCATATTTCAGGGCCCAATGCATGGTAGTAGCTGTATCTTAAATCACATATACAGATCTCAGTGCTTAAGGTCGGCTTCAATGAAACAACCCACCATGTACTCCTACATGGCCTCTCATCGATACCTTTACCAAATCATGTTCACCACACCACTCTCATTACCGACATTAACATTTCACTCTAGCCCATCACCCAGATGAACCAGACCTGACACGACTCTAAGCATAGCAGGCATAGCAAGGTAGGAACAACACATACACATGGCTCAATCAACTCCTACACATGCTAGTGGGTTTCATCTAGTTACTGTGGCAATGACAGGTCATGCAGAGGAAATGGGTTCAACTACCGTAGCACACAGCAGTTTGAAACGCGTTGTCTTAATGCAGTAAAAGAGAGCAGGAGCGAGAACATGGGATTGTATCGATATGATCAAATGGTTGGTTGCTTGCCTGATGGTTCGATGCACTGATACGGTTCTTCGTTAGGGTAATCACGGTACTCCTCGGAGGCAGAACCTGTCGCAAAGGACATCGATACACAAGCATCACCAAACAATGTGCAACAATATGATGCATGCATGAAACATGGCAATATGAGTGTGTTGGGCTAATGCAACTAAAACCAGAAGGGTTTGAACAAATTTGAATCATAGATTCAAATTTCAAACTCAAACATGGCCTTTTAAAGTGCTTTTCCTTGTTCTGCTTAAACCATCAATTTAACTTGTTTGATCATGCATGAAAATAGTACAGATGGATAGATTGGATTTTTCTGATCATTTTTCATATATAATTTGTCCAATTTGGAGTTACAGAATAAAAGTTATGAATTTTTGAAGTTTAAATAATATTCTGGAATTTCCTGATTTAAATTAAATCCAGAAATTATAATTATTGCGCCAGCATGACGTCAGCATGACGTCAGTGGTCAACTGCGGCTGGCTGAAGTCAAACCTGACGTGTGGGGCCCACACGTCAGTGACAGGGGGGTTAAACAGGGTTAAATTAATCCTAATTACTAATTAGTGGCGCTGGGGCCCACTAGTCAGTGTTAGGGGTTAACTAACAGTGGTTAGCGCTAATCCTAATTAGCTACAGGGCTGGGCCCACCTGTCAGGGACTCAGGGGGGGTTCCTGCCGTGGTCAAGGTGGGTCAACCCCACCGGCGACGTGACACCGGCGAGGCCCGAGATGGCGGCGCGATGCGGAATCGCGCTATAGGGCACGGGAGAGGCCGTGCTTGGGCTCATTGGAAAGCTCTTGCTCCCGCGCGTCGAACGGTGGCCGTGGCTGGGCCTGGGGTGGCCGGAGTCGACGGCGGCGAGCTCGGCTGCGGCCGCCGGAGTTCGGGTGCGGTTGGGATCGATGTTGCAGGGGGTTAGGGGAGGTGTTGGTGCGTGCTACGTGCTCCTGGTGAGGTGTGGAGCACGATAGTGTGCTCGGTTGGGTGCTACGGTGACCGTGGCCACGACGGCGACATCACCGGCGGCGTGGAGCTCTCGGCCAAGGTGGGGCTAGGGCCTAGAGGTCGGGAGAGACCAGGGAAGAAGGGGGAAACGATCCGGGGGCTCACCGCGGAACTGCAGGGATGGTTAGCGGGCTCGGGGACGCGCTGGAGACGACGAATTCGACGGCGACGATGGTCGGAGCCCGAA